>NW_028258296.1:25757500-25867500 GCF_053883595.1 Heterocephalus glaber | reverse complement strand
GTTATTAGGCTTTGTTCCCCTTGAATTTTATAAGCACACACTTTTTTTTGGTACCGGGGATCGAACTCGGGTCCTTCCGATTACAAGGCAGTCAGTGGAACCACTGAGCTAAATCCCTGGCCCTATAAGCACACACTTTTAAAAACAAGTAATAATAAACACTAAGATTTGATATAGAATTGCATATTTGCAACTGCAAAGGCACTGGTGTTCAACTACTCTGTAACGAGAAAAGCAAACCCAACCAAGAAGGGAGACAGATGTGTTTTTTCTGCAACATCACAGACATATGAAATTGTTCAGATCTTATGGAGATACCAGGAATAATTCAACATGGGAATTTAACCAAAGTTATTTTCCATCCATGAATAAACTGCATTTAAAAATGCATCAGTATATTTAGATTTCTCTATTTTTTCTAAAGTCACATTGTAGTTTCTGGTAGGAGGTACACACTGGGAGAAGACTCCATATATAAAAAAAGGAAATTTAAGATAGAGCATTATAAAAATATTATTTCTATGTGGGGGCATATTTATACATAAATGTTATTTTTGTTTAGAAATGAGCTAGGAGTGAAAATGACTTTGGCTTTTATGATTACCTATTGATAAAAATGATAGCCTTTAATATCTGGATTCAGATCTTTACTAATCATGAGTTTCCATACATTTCTAAGAAAGGATTTGGATTGAATGAAAATAGGAGGCTGGAACTTCCTATGTGCTCCTGTGTCTGTGTTTGTTCTGAATATTTATGCAATATTCTGACTTGGCTATAATCTATAATTCTTAGCTATTATTTCAGCTGCAACAATAATTTTTAGATTAATGGTTATAATTTTGTTAAGGCACACATGAAAAGTTATATGTTCATGCTTGAAAGGAGGATCATTAAATATTCATTATTACCACTCAAATTAGTTGTCATGCTCCATGTAACAGTTACCCATTATCATTTCACTAGTTTAGATTCAGCAATAAGTGAACAGCCATATATATGGCTCATAGCAGTAGAGGAATTTTGGGGTTGGGTAGGGATGAGGAACAGGGAGGGAAATGATTTTTAAATCCATTTGACATTTATGTTGACCAGTTATTTACAGGTGTTAGTGTTGTCAGTAAATATGTTTGTTGGAATAGGATTGTGGCTGGATTGGCTTCTAGCTGTTTAATTACTTTATGATTGTGAAAAATGGTATACCTTCAGTTAGTTTTGAGGGAAAAATTACAAAGGTTGAGATATTTTAGTCTTTTGCACATACCTAATCTTGCAGTGAAAAAGTGCTTTTCATTTTTATAAGCAGGCATTGAAATCTTGCTTTTTCAGTGAAGCTACTTGTATAATTTGTTAGTTTTCCCCATCTGGCAACAAATCTATCCTTAAAAAAGAAAAGCAAAAAGTAAAATAAGAGATAGATTTTTATGAATATTTTGGATGAACATATATAGATGTCATGTCATCCATTTCAGAAAGATAGGGAGAGAAAATAAATATAAATATATTTTTATTGTTAAAATATTTTGGTTTTTTTCCCACATACCTTGGTATTCCAGTTCAGTTAGATGACGTTAGGGCAGCCACATTCTTTTTTTATCACATACATGAATCATTTCATACTCCTCAATAATTCTAAATTGGTTCTTTTCTCATAGAAAATAATCATAAATTTGATTCCCATCTAACTTTAGAGCTTTTTGTCTTAAAGAGTCAAATTATAGCTGATGAAAAACACCTTCTGCATTTTTCCACATTGCATCTAGATTCTTCATAATGATGGTTTATTTTTTCTGTACAGATGAGAGAAAAAATATATAGGTTCATGAATCAATCTAGATAATGGGGAAGGCTGAATGTAATAAATAATACAGTAACAACCCTAAACTAATGAGCTGTTGCTAAGGTACATTTCATAGGCTCATCTTCTATATAAAAAGTCACTAATAACCCCTTGGCGTAATCAGATGATAAAGCTTTGCCATAAGGCAACACCTGTGCAATTAAAACTGCAGATTCTTTTGCACGTTTCATTAATTTCAGGATTTTGTAAAGGCACCATGACTACACTAATAATCTGGTCTACTTGACTCCGTGGCTACTGGAAACAAAGTGTCTAATTAGACAAAGGTAATTAATTAGAGATAAATGGAGCTAATCAGACGCGGTTAACACTAATTCTCTGAATTAAGACATTTTGGGACACCTACTATCCTGCTGACTTTGACATTTTATATTAAGAATAGGTTCTAGAAGAGTCAGAAAATACTGGCATTTGAGAATTGAGCAGTCTTTTGATGGCATATTTAGGCATCTGAAGCTAAAGTTTTCTTTCATATTGTGCTATTTGACCATCTTTCTATTGGAGTTTAAAGAATTCACTTTGTAGTTATTCCAATCTGTGCTCGTCTCCGTATAAATTTTAATAATCTTTGCTATCATTTTTATTATGTCTAGCCCACCAGTGGAAGAAAATCACAAGTTGTTCTATCTCTTAAATAAAGACTTGTTACATTAGGAAATGTCAAGACCCATCAGCCTATATCCTAAAATTTTGATCCTTTAAAGAGAACAAACACCTAAAATTGTGATCCTTTAATTCTGATTCTTAAAAGAGAACAAACCTCTACTTCACTGTGTTGGATTGAAAATTCAGTGATGTAGGGGAAGGAGCATGGGCTTTGAAGTCAGAAGACCTGAAATCAAATTCTGTTCCTTCTCTTGCTGAATGATCTTAAGGAGCTAGCTTAACCTCTCTGAATTTGCTCAATTGTAGAATGGAAGTAGTACTGACACTACCTTTACAGGGTTAGTAGTGTGAATACTGAGTAAGATAACTATATTTAAAAGTTGATCATTATTAGCTGTTGGCATGGGATAGAACATATAATCTAGCGCTACATCCTGACTGACAATTGTCAAAAATGTACCATTTTCAACTCAACTACATAAAAATCTGTGAGCTATATGTAAGAATGGACAGAAGGAGCTGGGGATGCATCTCTTGTAGAGCACTTGCCTAGCACATGCAAGGTCCTGGGTTGGATCCCCAGCACTGCAAAAAATTAAATAAATAACTTAGAGAACTACACTGAATAATTATTCCTTTTGGCAAGTTATTCCTAGTTCGCCAGGATGGACAAATTGTCCCAGAAATGAACTGTGGATATACCTTAATATGAAGTAGATATTTGACTCTTCTATCTCTGGGATATGCCCCTTCCTCTTTCTGGTCCCTGTTCCATTTTATCCAGACCACTCCTGAATTGCTCTAGCAGTATCCTAAATAGGACCCTTGCCTTTATTTCTTTCTCCTATAACTATCATCAAATTAATGTTCTTTATAGAAAAATTTCCTCATTCTTTAAGATTATAAGTAGATTTCTTGTTAAACTACAACCCATCACACATGGAGTCAAAACAGTCATACCTGGAGCCATGATATTTATTCAGCCTTGTCACCTACTGCCTTCCCTTTTATTTCATGCTTGCTAGCCTTGCTATGCTTCACCACACTTGATTCTCCTTTTATGTTCTTCTCCAAGCCTAGTAACCTTTCCCCCTTTTTCTGATGCCTCTCTTGATGACCCAGGCCTACTAAGAGCATTCTCATCTTCAAAGGTCCACAGCAGATTTCAGTGGCATCACATTTTTAGCCTTGGCTCCAACTGTTTGGGTTGGTGATCCAATTCCCTTTGTCTTTCCAACACAGATGAGACCTCTGAGCCCAGGAGCTATATCTTATTTTCTGAGTGGTTTACCCTGCTCACCATCCTCTTTCCCCAAACCTCAACCTTCACAGAATATGGCCTTCTAGGAGACACACAAAACTGCATGTTGTAACCAACCTAGCCTTGTCCTTGTGACTTTTGTAGTAACACTAGGGCTTTTTGCTGACGTTGGGCTGGATTGAGCCTTGGGGTAAACCTTCATGTTCGGAGATAACAGCAGATGTATATATGTTTATCTTTTTCCTGTTGGTTCTATTTTCTGGAGAATGCTGGCTAATACAGAAACTTTTGATGGAGCTTTTTGGTAAATGTTTAGTACAGGAAAGCTTCTTGGTGAATGTTCAGAACAGGAAGTTTTCCATGGAGAGTCTATGCCAGATAAATTGAAACTCATATGGATTAGATATCCAGGTTGGCTAATTGTGGTCATTACAATGTCCACAATTTCATTCCTTCTTTGCATCTCTGCCCTTTGGTGGTACTCTCCCAACACTTGAGTTTGAACTTGGTGAAGTGCTTTGCTTTAGCCAATGGCACAGAAACAGACATGTCTTGGGCACAACCCTGAAAAATGGTTGGGTATTTGAGCTTTTCCTCTGGCTGTTTTTGTCACCTTTAGTCTGTGAATGAACCCAAGCTAGCTTGCTATATTATGACAGTCACTTAGTCCAGTATTTCCCTTTCCCCAGCCAGTGGTTAGCCAACCCTAGAAGTAGAGCCACTTAGTTGACCAGAACTCAAAGAAGCACCAGTGAGTCCAGTCTTGGTCTGGGTTGAGGCCTGAGCTGAGCCTCAGCATTTGGAGACAACATTAGTTCGATGAGAGGCCTGCTGTATGTCCCTGAGACATGCAGGGAAAAACTTGAACTACATATAGAATCAATAGATAACTGATACACTGGAGTAGACTATTTCGTTGTTAAACTAGAAGAAACCCAGAGAACATAAAATATTTGGTCTCTGATCTTCTACACTAAGTAAGCAGGAGAATAATGATACTTTCAAGAGAAATGGAAAACAAGCCCCCATTATGTGAAATAGGAAAGTGGACTCAGTTTTCATCTCTTTGGGGTGGCATAGATCAAAATTTGAGTCAGAAATTCTAAGGGATGTTAGGCTAGAGTTCAAGATTTGCATGTAAGAGACGGGTAAAATTGTGGGGTAGGGTAAGAATGCAGGGGAAGGAAGACAATTGTAGTGTGGGAGCAAGAACTGTAGGAAAGATATGGTCAGCAGAGAGGATTGCTAGAAAGGGTAAGCATGCCAATAATTACTCATAATTCAAGGATAATTTATAGCTTATAAAGCCCATTTACATATATCTCATTTCAATTCAGTGGGATAGATAGGGTTAGGCATTATTATACCATTTTGTAGATGATAAAATGGGAAAAACCATTAAGGAAAATATTACCTGTCTGATAAGATGGAAAACTCTACGTCTTAAAATTTGTGCTATTTTCACTTAGTAGGAAATGCTAAAAATGTAGTTGAGTCTGGCAAGAGGAAAGTTATCAACCTTTTAAAAAGCAGTCTGAGGAGATAGGGAGGTAGGGAGTTGTGGCTGGAGGGAAGCAACATGGCATGGAGGTAATACTTAAAAGAATTCGAGAAGCAAGGAGTAGAATGCTGTTGAATGACCTGATAGGAATTTGACAGGATGCCAGGTTAGGAAGGGGAGTAAAAGAGACTCTTAGCAAATTTGTAAGTGAAATGGAAGAGCCCCATGGAGAGAGAGAAGTGGAATATAAAAAGGAGAGAAAATTAACAAAGGAGAAAATAAAAAGTAAAATAAATAAAAGAAAAAAGAAATGAGAGAGTAATTTTTTGTTTGTTTTTGAGATACAGTCTCACCGTGAAGTTCAGGCTGCCTTGAACTTCAGGTGATTCTACTGTCTCAGCTCTCTAAGTGCTGGGATTACATGCATGTACCACAAGACCCAGCTCCGAAAGAATAAAAAAATTCCTGTGCCAGTCTCTAGAGTAGAGGTGAATACAGGGGTTATACCTGGGAGGGGCCAAGTGACTGTTTGAAAGGAAGAAATAAGGGAAATGACGACAAGAGATTTTTGAGGTGAAGAAGAGGAAAGGTAAATCAGTTCACACCAGAATCTTCAAATCCTGAGATCAATTCACTCCAAGAAAAGGAGTTTTCCCTCTCATAAAACACCTGGCCTCTGTAATGAGACAATTGAAAGATTCCTGGTACTGCCTTCATGAAGTAGGTTGTCCTCCCTGGGCAGAAATACTTAATTCTGTGACAGAAAAAAAAAAATGTCCTGGGATAAGGACACAGCAAGAGTCTGTCTCTCTCTCTCTCTCTCTCTCTCTCTCTCTCTCTCTCTCTCTCTGTATGTGTATGCTGGGCAAGAGAGAAGAGATCTGGGCACAATCAAACTGCTCTTTACCTGGAATCCCGGATTATCCTGTGAGATGGAATAGGTGACTTCTTATGTGGTGAAGGAGCTCCTAACACAAAGTACCTTCTTACTCAGTTCCTGGGAACCTAGCATAAGGGCCTCCTTCCAGTGACTCAAGGTTTCTGGTTACTGATTCAAGAGAGATGCTTCTAACAGGAGTAACCTGTTAAGTAAATCTTAAATTTTTCCTGAGAGCAAGTTTTTTTTGTTTGTTTGTTTTTTTACATGAGGAGGAGGACAGATGGGGAAAAACTTGGCTCTGGATGCAAACGGTACATAGAGAGAATAGAAATCACATAAGCTAACTACACTCCACATTCTACTGCTGATGAAAGAAGTTCTATGGAGACTCCTAAATCTCTCTCACCTTAATCCTTTCACCATCATAGTCATTCAACTACTCTTTCAAGGTGCCTCTTTAAGATGCCTGGTACATCATCAGAGCTCAAAAATACATGTGTGAATGAATAGCTTCCTAATTAGTCTCTTTCTCCAAGCTGATTGGCCCTACAATCCAGTCATCACCAGGATAACATCCTAATGACCTTTCTGGAGCTCAGTTTTGATCTATTTAAAGTTCTTTGTGGCACTTTGTTTTACAGGCTCAAATCCAAACAATTTAACTTGAAATATAAGACCTGTCATAATCCAAGTCCTTAAGCCTTTCCACAGAACCCGATGTGTGCAGCTACACATAGACACCTTGCCTCCCTAGACTTCCTCCAGCCAAACTGAAGTACTTCTATTGGGGCTGGGGATTTAGCTCAGTGGTGCTGTGCCTGCCTTGCAAGCACAAGGTCCTGAGTTCAATTCCCAGTATCAGAGAAAAACAAACAAAAAACCTGAAGTACTTCTAGGTCCAAGACACCTGGGATATTTCAAACTGTACCTTGTATAAGTCATTTCTCATTAGAATACTCCCTACTCCATCCTATGTCCATTTGGTTAACACCCATGTGTCCTCTCAAGGTCAGTTTAAATGACTCCTTCTCAGCGGAGCCTTCCACAAGCTCCTAAATCAAGATACCAATCTCTCCTATGTGCCTTCTATTCTCTTTACCTCTAGCATGCCCTAAACCCCACATCTAATGTCTGAGAGGATACAGCAGTCACCTGGACTCTCCCCTCTGCAATTTCTGTTTCTCTCACGAGAGTGCTGTGATATTTATTTGCATCTGGCTTTGGAGAGACATTGGAAAGAGGCCCAATAGCTGTGAAGATCCTAGTCATGACATAATTTCTGCTTATCCTTGCCATGGAGGCTTCTGTTTGCTATTTGACAGAAATGTTTCCAAGTGGATTTCCTTGTGATGTAACTTCAACCTATTATCTGGTCCATAGTGAGTTTATAGACAGAATTATTTTCTAAAGCTGCCCAGAAAAGTGTCCCCAGAATTGAACCTGCATCTTAAAGTCAGCAACAAGTTTTCTCTTCTCTAGGATCCCTGAGAAGCCAACAAGATGCCTTTGATGTGTTCTACACATTCTAGTCCCTCCTTAGGAAGAGTCGTCTCTCTCTACTTCATTCATGGAGACAGTTAGCTTCTCAAATGAGAATTGAGGCAAAACAAATTGCACTGGGGTGGACAAATACTGCCACCCACTGCCTTCAGTTTTAGAAGATCACAGTCTGAATTCTTTTCCTTTGGGCAGCTTAATCCTTCTTATGTCTAAGGATCAAGTAACTAAAGGAAGTAGATTCCTAGCTACCTACTCAAGCTATGTGCCAGCAGCCAGAGTCACTGTTTCCTGGATGATCTACAGAACCCAGTTCCTTCATCCTAGTCTAGTGCAAGCTTGTGTGCTTCAGTGAACAGCGAGTGCCTTTTCTATTGGTGTGGACTGATATTATCAAGGGCCAAATTTTAAAGGCCAGATAATGCCTCAGCCTTAAAACCTGCTGATGCAACTGAGTCAAGGCCACAAACATGGGATTAGGGCTCAAACGACCTTTCGGTTTTGGTGTTACATATGTTTTTTTGTCATGTATAGTCAATTATTATAGAGGATTTGTGACTCATAATCTCTTACTAAGTGAATCCGCCTATTGCAGTATTAGCTACTTAACAGGCCACAGACATCTGGCAGAAACAAAGGGCTTATTTGAAATATTTTTTATGGAAAAAATATACTCCCTAGCATACTGAAATAGTTTGCATTAGTATAATATTCTTATATGCTATTCTGAGCAAGGTAAAGCATTGTTCTGAGAGAAATTTAACTGTGTTTTAGTTGCCAAATATTTAATACTTTAAAGAGGAAGTTCTAAAATTTAATAGTTGATTTTATTATTACTCTTTGGATATAATTAACTAGGGATGCACTTTAAACTGCTTTATTCTGGCTATCGAAATGGATTTTTATGGTTTATACTGGGGGAAAAATTCTGTCAGACCATGGGCCTCTCCCTTGGTGCACATTATTAGAGTCTCTTTAGAGACAAGCAAGCAATTTTGCTGTCACTGGTCTTGTTCAAATAGAGTATGTTTATCTATGCAATGCTCTTGGGGAAGGGTGTCAAAAAAGGATCACCAGTTAGCAGCCGACATAGCTCCTGCATACATGTCAAAAAAGCTCCTCAAATAGCAAATGAACACATATATTTCATTTTTTATATGGCTGATAAAATGTTATATCATTAATTCAAAAGAACATATTTCTCCCATCTAAGTTGACTTTAGAACTTATTTCTCACTTCAGATACAAACGAGGACCTTGTGGCTTGAGAGAGGATGCTCTGCAGAAACCAAACAGCCATTTAGGATTTGAGGGAAAGCATGCCTTTAAGGAGGGAACAACAATTCTTTAATGGGCTGTTGGCATAACCATGATCAATTTATAGATATTTAAATACCACATGGGCTGTGTAGAAAACTGTGCCTTTGTGGATGTTTGGTTTTAACTTGTATTGTTTTATTTTAAAAAACTGAATTTTTATTTAATTCATTGATCAGATCAAATCATTCATTTGATTTATTTATTCAACAAATAAATATTGAACAGCAAACAGCAAATAGGTAGGAGGCATTGTTCTGAGGTTTTGCAAAGAAGTGTACAAAATCTATAAGATTCCTGGCCTCAAGGAATTTATAAGATGGTGAGGGTGATACATAAGAAAATCTAATCACAGATAGCACTTTCTCCATACTTAACCCTGCTCTGCTAGCTGTGCTCACCAAGGCTGCTGTTCAGCTGCTGGAAGGTAAACAGCACCTGGTAGACAGAAAAGGCTTTGATGAATAGATAAAGGAATGAGGGGTGGAACTGACGCTGTGAAAAATGGATCAGCCAGGTATGGTGGCGCATGTCTGTAATCCCAGTACTCAGGAGACTGAGGCAGGAGAATCATTGCTAGTTCAGGGCCAACCTGGGCTACATAGTGAGAACCTGTCATTCACACACATACAAAGAAATGGGTACAATGTCCAAACCAGATTATGTTATCACTTGTGGCAACAAAAACCTCACCATAAAATCTGAGAGCACGTTGGAAACAACACAGATTTCTGGTACCCTGGGAGAGAAGTTGAAAGAAACTAGAGTTGATGGCAGAAAAAAAATCAGACTGTCTGCCACAGTATAGCCAGCATATTGGCTTCATATCAGGAGTGGGAAGGAAAGGCAAACACAATAATAAGATAATTGAAAGATGAGAAATTAGTGGCGGATTGTGTCGTGAGCACTGTTAATCTTACTCAGGTCTATGCAAAAGTAGAATGAAAATTCCGTTATCACTTTGGACAGGAATTAGCTGCAAGAATGAATACACTACTTTTTTTCCATGACAATGTTCAGTTATCTTTATCACTAACAATTTACATGCAGCTGTTTGAAAATGTTGGTTTAACTAGGAGCATCCCTTGGTTAGTAAATAAGCGTGCTTGTGTTTTAAGAAATCTAACAAAATTAAAAACTGTTATGAAGAAAAAGACTAACTGCTGAACTCAGAGGTGAGACTTGTTTTCTCATCTATAAAATGTGAATGATGATACCTATTTGAAAGTCTGGTGAATAAATGAAACAAGAGAATAGTTAAATTTCTTAACGCAATGCGGAGCGGTCATATAATTAAATACATGTAGAAGATCCATGGTCTATTTTTTGGTGACTTTAAAATAGGGTTAAGGTCTTCAGGCTGAAATTCAGTCTCCACTGTGCGTGTGTGTGTGTGAGTGTGTGCATGTGTACACTCATGTGCAGTTTGGGGGATCAAGCCTCCCAGAATCTTCCAAGAGTATGCCACTGTATATCTTATAAGAGTATATCTGTATATCTTATAAGAGTATGCCACTGTATCTGGCTTCTTGTAGTTCCTTTGAATGGCATAGTTGTTTCTAAGCCTTTTGATGGACTTTCACAGTGGGAACTCATCCTCTCTCTCTAGTTTTATTGGAGGCTTAGATTCTTTTATAAAGCACCTAATCCTATGGTTCTTTTAAAAATTTATTTTATTAAATTTTTTTTTGTGGTACTGTATTGAACTGGGAGTCACAAATGTTAAACACGCACTCTACTGCTGAGCTATATTCCCAGGCTTTTTATTTTTAAATTTTATTTTGAGACAGAGTCTTGCCATGTTGCTCAGATTGACCTCTAATTTGGGATCTTCCTGCCTCAGCCTCCTGAGAAGCTGGAGTCATAGAAATGCACCATCATAACCAGTTCTCTTTTTCACCCACTGAGACCTGGGAAGACCTTAGGGTTGGAATGTTCTACTTCCTAAATGTGACGGTCAATTCTATTTGTCAACTTAATTGGACTGAGACGTCCAGGTACCTCGTAAAACATTGCTGAGTGTGTCTGTGAAAGTGTTTCTGAAAGAGATCAGCATTTGAATCAACAGTCTGAGTAAAGAAGGTCACTCTCAGTGCTGTGGGGAGGCATCATCCAATTTATCGAGGGCCTGAGTAAAACAAAAAGAGTAGGAAATGTGAATTCCATCTTTCTGAGCTGAAATATCCTTCTCCTGCCCTCAGACACTAGGACTTCTGGTTCTTGAGCTACCAGGCCTGACACCATTGGCTACTCGGGTTCTTCAGCCTTGGATTTTAGAATTCAGACCAAATTATTGAATTACACTGCTGGTTTTCCTGGGTCTTCAGCTTTCACATAGCAGGTAATGAGGCTTCTTGGGCCAATTGCCAAAGACAATTCTCTCTCTGTCTGACTCTGTCTGTCTGTCTGTCTCTCTAACTTTCTCTTTCCGTCTCTCTCAATTTCCTATTGGTTTTGTTTCTCTGGAGAATGCTGAATAATACACTACAAATTTATTAACAATTTGGAATGTGCCCAAATTTTATATAATTTTCAAACAGCCTTGTAAGGTATTAACATTTGCACTTTTTAAGATGAAGAAACAGGAGGTTGAGTAGCTTGCCCAGAGTTAAAAAGCTAAAAAGAAAGAATTTGTACTTACCTCAATTATTTTACCCTCTGTTTTAGACTAGTCCTGGACAGGTGGTAAAGGAGATAGATGTAGGGGAAGCAGATCGTTGAATAAGGAATTAGAAGTGTGATGCTACTGTGAAGGATAGGAGATTAGGAACTTGTGACAGAGGGACAAAAAGTGAGGAATACCATTGAGATCCAAAGAGTGAGACAGGCAAAGGATGTTGGGGGTGGTACATTGTCATTGGCTGGAAGACAGGGCATCTTAGGGAGATGGAATGGCATGCATAAAAGACCTAAGGCAGAAAAGAGCAACATGTGTCTTCAGGAAACTTCACAAAAGCCATCATATGTGGAGTTTAAAGACCAAGGAGACTGACATAGTACAAGAATGAAGAGGAAGGGAAGGGGCAAAATAAGTAGGACCTGGAAGGTTCTGTTAGGTTATGGACTTAATCCCAATATTAGTAAGAAGCCATTAAAGGACTTTAGGCTGGGAAATAATTTAATCACATTTAATTTTTCTACAAGATCACGCCGACTACTTGTGGAGAATAGAGTGGAAAGGGGGACAAGTAAGGAATCAGAAAGACTAATTAGGAGGCTATTTTAATAGTCCAGTAAGGAAATAATAGTAGTTTGGATTTGAGTGGTAATAAAAGAGAAGGGAATGCATTCCAGAGATATTTAACAGGTGGGACTATTGACTGAATCATTTGGAATACTTTCAATTAGTTTAAGTAATAGAAACTGACTTAAAAAGTAGGAATTTGCCATTTCATGTAACTTGCAACATGGGGAGACAGGGCTGGGTTCAGCCAAAGCTCCATTAAGTCTCTTGAGGATTGATTCTTCTTCAGCTGTTTTACCTCTGCCATATATATATATATATATATATATATATATATATATATATATATATATATACTTTATTTTAAAGGACTTCTCTCGTGCTCCCAAAGTGCAGTTTCAAGGCTACTAGCTTCTTCCTGTACACCTTAGTTCAAACATTCCCAGCTAAGTCTTAAGTCTGACTCTAAAGTCTCAGGCCATTTCTGAACCAGTTATCGAGGCAAGGAAGGTGGGACTGACTTAGCTTAAGTCATAAGCTCTGCTTCCAAAGGTTGGGGTCAACTTTCCTAAAACCATGTAGTTCACCAAATGGAAAAGGAGACTCTCAAAAAAGCAGAAAGGAGGAATGTATGTTTAGAAAGATGTTTCAATTAATTGGATATCAGAGTTTAGGGGAAAGAGATATTTTTGTGATGGTATCATTCATCAAGGCAGTGGTGCAAGAAAAGTGGGTTTATGAAAGAGGAGAGTGGGTTTAGTTGTGTTTGCAGGGCCTGAGACACATCTAAGGGGAGATAGCAACCAAACACAGGGACAGGGCAGCATGAATCTCAGAATGGAGGTCCTGGCTGAAGAGGAACCTCTGTGTTACTGACTTATCTGATGCCAAAACTTGTGCTAGAAAGCATATTTTGATTACTCTTAAGGACTGACCAGATCAAAGATGAAAATGCTTTCATGATGATGGGGATTTGACATTATTATGAAGAAAATCCCAAGGTAATGAATGGTTCTAAATGGATTGAACTCTGTATAATTGCCACAGTAATTCTCAATGTTTAAGGAACACTTAAATACAATGGTTATATATCTTAGTTATATACTTTTTAGTACATAACCATTGCTTTCTCCATTTTATCAATGAGAAAGTGAGGCATAAAAATACCATGTCTAAGGTCATAGAACAAGTAAAGAGTAGCACTGGGATTTGAACTAAGAAAGTCTGACTAAAGAGTCTATATTCTTAATCTATCCACGTTATTCCGCTCAGGAGACAAACGGCTAAGATGGCCACTGAGCCAATCAGTTGATTTCAAACACAAAGCCAAATGGTTGCTCTTTTAATTAGTTCCTAGCCCCCCCCCCCCACGTGCTGGTCTTTTGATTGGACACAGTCCTCAGGGTGAGCATTCCTATTTACAGTGATCATCTTGGACTCTAGCATGACAAACAGGAAAAGGAGCCTTCAGAGATAGACATATGAAACAGTTGAGCAATCTGGGTGATCCAGACAGTCATCAGTGGGTTTTATAATAGGGGATTCTGGGCCTTTACAACCTTTTCTTGTTCAGTTCTTGCCAAATCTTCATCCTTCCAAAACCATTTCTGAATGCATGACAGAACTGGGAAAGGTGAAATGAGGGTGTATGGCTCTCTGACTTTTTCCTTAAGCAAAATAGAAATGATACTTCTGTCTTGTCATTTTATATTATCTATGCCTCTTTGTTCCCATTAGTATGGATAATTAAGAGCTGAGGATAAACCTGTTTTTATTAAATTACTTTTTGCTTTTCATTGATGTATAACATCCATAGCTTCCCACCTCAGCAAATAATATAAATAAGCACAGGAGCAGGGATGTGGTGGGACAGGGGGTTGGGAAAAAAATCCATACCAAGCAAACCTCTCACATTATATAGTGAGAGCCTCCCCCCCGCCCCCGAATCAGACATTGATCATAATGGTCAAACTAATCTTTGGTACTTTCTCTAAGCTTGCTCATTATCATTCAATATGTTCAACAGAATTATGAAATTTAAAATAATATGGTGCACCTGGTTGAGATGACGATGAGAGATTTGGCTTCCTGTCTCTTCGTTAAGGATGAATTCAGCCCAAGGGTGTACTATGAACTTGGCAAATAGCATTATAATAGTGAGAGAATATTGCCTATTGGGTAGCAGGAGTTGATGATTAAATTTAAGTGTGTACTGTCCACATAAAACAAATAATGCTCTTTTTTTCAACTTTTACTGTGAACATTCATCACTGGTGCTGAAGATGCACAGTTGTTAATTATTGTGTTTTTAACTTGTAATATACTGTAAATTTTGTATAATACTACTGTGACCTTATACAGAATAGAAAAGATGACAGGAGGCCTATAATTATTGTATGGCGAAGAAATGCCTATAATTATCTACTATTTTTAGGACCAGCATGCATGGCCTCTTAATTTACATAAGCTTTAGACATTCACACATTTTCTGTCTTTGCTTGTGGATGATAAATTTTGCTCAAATGAAATAAGAAGACATACTGTTAGATGAGGAGTTAGCCAACTGGGAGCTTGATTATAAGGAACAACACAAGCTTTGGTGCCAGCTAAAAAAGGGAGCATTTATTTGGATGGGATTTGTTTAAGGCAAGATTCAAAACATTAAAAAAAACCAACATATCACTACATTGGAGCCTGAGAACGTGATTATTTTTAGAGAATTGGTTAAATTATCTTGTGGAAAAGCATTAACCTAACAAAGAGAAACCTCTAGGATATTTATCACATGGAGGTGATTATGACAGCATGTTCTTATTAGAGATGAATATTTTGTGCTCATTAAGGTTACCCCCTTGAGTGCTCAAGGAGGCCAAGTGCATTGCAGTAAAGCACTATAGTTCCATTGTCCTGTGAGCACTTGCTATTAGTTAGGGGGATTCACCCTAAATGAAAGGACTCCCTGAAAGACCCAGCCCTAACAGAACCTGTATCAGAGCTACTGGGCAAATGGATGAGACAAGGAGATTTCCATGTCAAACACTCTGAGGATATTTTTACTTTTTTTTTTTTGGTACCGAAGATTGAACTCGGGTCCTTGTGCTTGCACAGCAGGCGATGAAATCACTGAGCTAAATCCCTGGCCCTCTAAGGATATTTTTGCAAGATTTGAGAATGATAGCATGAGAATGATAGCAAGAGTCCTTTGGCCTCTGGCCTATGAGGGACAGGGATAGACTTGCCCCTGAGGAGCTACAGGTAGTCTCTGCTCATAGGAATTCAATATATAAGATTCTAAACTCAAACTATAGACAAATCCAAATTTATGCTCCTGAATTCATAAAGGAATTTTTCACTATAAAAATAATTTAAAATGACTTCCCCAGAATTAGTAAGTTTTCCTGAAGCACATAGTATAAATATATGACTTGTTTGAGGCTTTTTTTGTTTTTTATTTTTTAATTTTTTAATTTTTAATTTTTTAAATTTCTTGGTACTGGGGATCGAACTCAGGTCCTTGCACTTGCTTTTTTGTTTTTTAGAGAATGTTGATTATGGTTACTCTGAAGGCTGAACCAGGAGGATTTCAAGTTTGAAGCTAGCCTGAGCAACTTAGCAACACCATGTCTCACAATAAGATTTAAAAAGGGCTGGGGTATAGCTCAATGATAGAGTGTTTTGTTTGCCTAGGTTCAATGCATTGTATTGAAAAAAATTTGCAAATATGCAACTATAATTTAAAAACTTATATACAATGTTATAAAATATTATAAGAAACATACAGCTTCCCTCAGGTTTCTTCCCCTTAAAATATTGCAATTTCAGGGCCGGGGATTTAGCTCAGTGGTTTCACCGCCTGCTGCACAAGCGCAAGGACCCGAGTTCAATCCCCGGTACCGAAAAAAAAAAAAAAAAATGTTGCAATTTCTAAAGCATGGCAGAAAGGCAGGTTTAAAGTTGGTTGATTGGAGGTTTTAATGGCCATATAATAGGTAACTAAATGGCTAGGAGTTGGCAAGATGTTTAGATGTGGATTATCCAAGGCTTCAAAGTGTCTACACACCTCCCATTTGGTTTATTAGAATCAGGGTCCAAAGAAATTTCACCTATTTGGATTGGATTGTGTGTCTCTTGTCTCTTAATCTACAGGCTCCTCTTTCAACTCTTTTTTCCTCATGTAATTGTTTGGTATAGAAACTCATTCTTTTGTCCTGTAGGACTTCCTACATACTGAACGTTACTAATTCCATCTTTATGATATCATTTAACATAGTCCTCTGCCTCCTGCATCTTTTGTGGGTCAGTACTTAGATCTGAAATTTTGTTTAAATTTAGGTTTAGATTTTTGGCAAGACTGCTTCAGAGGTGCTGGTGTAATTTTACGAGTTATCAGGGCTTAAATCCAGTGCTGCATTGAGAATTACAAAATGATGATAATTCTGTCATCTCATTCTTGTTTTCTTAGCTAGACTCTTTTATTAGTAAGAAACTTTCCTTCATCAACTATTTGCTCACCTACGGTTTGGCTGGTTTGACCAGAATTTCATTTGCAAACTTCTCCTTTGTGGTCAAATATCTTGGATTTTTGTAGATAAAGAAATCAAGATTTTAAGCTGGAGTCTAGACGTCAGTTTAGTGGTAAGTCCCCTCCACTCAGTCAGACAAGCATATATTTTCCTTGGTAACGATGAATCTCAAACCCCTTCAAACTTTATTTACTATCATATGTACTTTTGAGATGACGATTACTCTTTATAACGGCCTTGTTCTTCTTTTGGATGTAAACAGCTTGATGGGGAGCTCTGTGACTGATTATTTTTTTTTAAATATTCTGACCTAACTCAGTGCTTGACATATTAATAGTTTAGTAAATCTATTTCCTGGGAAATAACATAATGAAGAAGCCTGGGGGAAAGTGCACACTGTTGAAGTGATCATTGGCATTGTGGTCCAGTAGTAAGTACAGTATGGAATTCAACTGGTCTTGGGCTCAATTCAAAGTCTTCTACTTTTTGTTTTTGATCAAAATTCCCTAAATTTCTGGCCAAGAAAATAGGATGTCCTGCTAGCACTCTCACATGGTTATTGTTAGGACCCAATAGTCCAGTGAGGAGCTGGGGTTAAAGGCAAGGACTTAGCAGACAGAGAGTACCATGACATGTACCTGCTATTTACCTTCTCTGAACCTAAGTCTTATGTTACAGGGAGAATAACAATTCCTGCCTCTTAGGTTACACTAAGAAATGGTATATGTGAAGTAAATCTTCAGTAAAAGGCTTATGTTATTTTTACCTGAATGTGCTTTGGTATATTAGAAATGCTATGTAAAGTTTTTTATTCTTACTGAAGCAATGAACTTTTTAAAAATTTTTTTTGTGATACTGGGGATTGAACTCAGGACGTTGTGCTTGCCAGGCAGGCACGGCACCATTGAGCTAAATCCCCGGCCCGTCCATGAACTTTTTAGTATTCTTAATCTTTGGAATTGTCTTCTGCTTCGAAGTGCTTTAGAAGTGATTAAAAAGATGGTATTGTAGGGTTAGCGCTCACCAGTGAGGATCATCACTGTCAGGATGCCAGTCTGGTTTGCCTTGATTCTCCAGGCCCTGGCACTGGCTGAGTGCTGGCTAAAGGAAAGGCCCTGGATGAAAGATGTCCTGGCAGCGGGAACATTAACACCCACTCTGGAGCCAGGATGTAGGTGTTAATGTTTCTAGTGGGATCTCTAGCAGTAGAGATAACACCTTCCTGGGATTCAGGAACCAGGCACCCTTTCTTTAAACCTAATTTGGCAGGTGAAAGGGAAAAGGAATATTTTCAGTTGAGCAGCTGAGAAAGTACAGAAAACTCTGTACCTTGAAGACAGAAGCCTCTTATCAAAGGATGAAACTGACATGGAAAGGGGATCTTCTTTATTTAGATTGTCTGGAGAGTGACTCTGATGGGCCTTTTCCCAATATATCTGACCTAGTATAGACCAGTGGGCAAGTTAAGAAAGCAGTGGCTCTAGGACAGGGTAAAGATATATGAGGTTCAGGACAGATTGGAAAGTATTTGACTTTGAAATATGATACTGTGACCAGTGTAGTTGCCAGAGTGATTCTGTTCTCAGCAAGACCAGGAATTACTTCCTGGGGGGCAAAATGGAAATGGAAAAACTAATAGGAATCAGTCCTGTGGGAGAAATAACGGGGAACAAAAGCCCTCAACCCAGTGGCTCTTGAAGCTAAGCCAAACCACCTTGGGGTCAAATTGGAAGATGCTATGGGTAAGATGTTATAGCTACAAAGTTTTAATGGAAGTTAAGCCACTCCAAGAATGAAGAAAAGACTCTTGTTAGGTTTTGATAACAATGGTGAATTTTGACTTAGACTGAACTTGAAATGTGCTTATTTTCTCACCAGTTCTGTGGCCCATTTGCACAACAAGCAAAAAGACAAGATAAACAACTTCTGTTTAGACTTTCCAAGGTCTTTTTCTCTGAATGGCGTCTCAAGAACTCTGACTCCACGTCATCCAGGAGTGAACCCAAACACTGGGGATTCTTTCAACATCCGAAAAGGGTCAGTTCTTTGAAATGTGATGACTCCTTAGAATGACTTTCTCATTTAAATTACATGGATATCAGAGGAACCCAAGTCAGGAGGTGAAACTGAGCAAACTCATACTCTTTGACTACAAAAGCAAATGCGTATTTTTGATGAGCCTGCACTGGCTGGCTTTGCAGGCTTAGAATGATGTTTTTTTCCCCTTTTGCCTATAAGGAATGTTGTAAGTAGGCATAAACAAATGCCTTCATTATTTATCCTAGTCTCACTGCACTAAATCATTGTACATGCTATTGTAAAATTGCTGTTTTGTTTGCCTGGCAATTGCTTAAGCTAATGGGCTGTGAGGATATTCCTTGGGGTTGTATTTTGGGATTATTTTAGTGCTGGAGAACACCCATTAGACTGAAAGTTGATATAAAAGCTGAACTCATGAGATGAGTTAAAACTTCTCCATCACCCTGACCTCTGGCACCTTGTAGCCCAGATTCTATTGTGATTGTAAGAATAATCATCTTTCCACTGTGTGTCACGGGGTCTGGATGGATGTCTCTCCTGGAAATCAAGCTAGTAGGGATTCCACTCTCCACATTTCATTAGAATGTTCATCTCTAATACAGAAGAAATGATAAGCAACAGCAGATTTTTCAAAGGAAAACTCTGGTTTGGATAATTATTAAATACTTTCTTTTGTGCCATACTTAGAAAAATCATTGAACACTCTCTGTCCTCATCCCTTGCATGAAACTATCAGAGACTAGCTAGAGATACAGGTAGAGTGGACATCTAGCCATCTATGCTCAAGCTAATGACCTTCCTGATTCTCTTATTTCCATTAATGGCACCACCACCATCCTAATTACTTATGTCTATGGACCTCTAATTCCTGAAGACTCATCCTTTCTTGTTCCTCTGAAATATAGCTAGACCTTTTCAATTCTACATCAACATCATCCTAGTACAGGCCCACAATGCCAAATCGCTATATGCATTTCAACTCATTTTTCTGTCAGTGCCGTGCAGCTAACATAGTTCCTTATTGAAAGGGTCGCCGAAGAAGGGGGGCGCACACGGGCAGCAAGCAGCAAGCCTTTATTGGGGCGGCAGTCTGCAGTCTGCCGGGACTGACTCACAGGAGGGAGATCAGCCACAGTATGGGCTGAGCTGGGGGTTTATATGGGATTTTGCAGAAGGGAGAGCACTAGTCCACTAGGGGCGTGGGTAATTGGGGCTGGGGTGTGTAGCAATAGGTTTCGGTGTGTGTGGGGGGAGTAACTGCCTTTGGGAAGCCCCTGTCTCACTGGAACATCTGACTAAGAAACCGGTGGGGCAGAAAGACCTTAACTAGGCAGAGAGTCACTAACAAAGGGAGGTCAGGCTATGCGGAAGTTCCCTGTTCCTTGTGGCCGGAGTGGGGCAAAGGGAAAGGAGAGGAGGGGGCTTGCTCTGTGGGGGCTCTGAAATACCTAGCACTTATAGTTACCTATGTGTGCTGGGCACTATGCTAAGTGTTTTATATGGTGTGACTGTTAATCCTGAGTTGTCAACTTTATTGGATTAAGAAATGCCTAGTACCATAGAAAAGTACACTCTTTCATGTGTCTGGGTGGGTCATGGTGATGTGACCTTGGTACCATATATGATCCCTTGCCTGCTGCTGTCCAGCACTGTTTCCCTTCTCTGCTTCCTGGTCACCATGAACTAAGAAGCTTTGCTCTGCCACAACCTTCTGCTGGGTTGTGACTTGGAGCCTACCAACTATGTACTAATTCTCCAGAAACTATGACCTAAATCTTTCCCCCTTTAAATTGTGGGTGTCAGGTATTGTGTCTCTGTGAAAGGAATGCTAACTAATACACATGGGTCATTTCATTTGATAAAAACAACATGCTAAAAGGTAGATACCTTTTAATAACAAATTTTACATACTTTGCTCATAATCACACAGCTAGTGGAGCTGGGACCAGTTACATTTATGCCCCTAATTTTTCATCCTTTCCTGTGTTCTTGCCTTTTGCTTTGTGACTTTCTAATTTCTCTATAAGAGGTGGAATCCATTTCCCTGCCTTGATTCTGAGCTCAATCATGGTGACTTGCTTTGGTTCATGGGATTATAGCTGATATATTAAAAACAGAAGCTTAAAGAAATGCTTATACATTTCTGTTTGTACTTTTGTCCTCTCCCATGGGCATAAAGAAGAACATGTCCAGCCCAGGTGTTGGAGGAGGAAAGACCCATTGATCAGATCCACATCATCTCTAGTTGCCAAGCCTTGGTCATCTGTGATCAGCTTATAAGCAGCCAACCTCCAGACTTGTGAGACCAGCCAAGACAGGAGAATTGCCAAGCTGCCTAGGCTCCAAAATCCATTATACCATGATTTTAAGTCATCTTCTTGTTAAAACCCAGGCTACAAACTAGGTAACCAACCACCTGTATTAGTTTGAGTTCTCCACAGAGAGACAAAACCAATAAGACAGATGTAGATGATTGAGGGGGGATTTAAAAAGGGAATTGGTTCACATGATTATGGAGGGCAAGAAGTCCAACATTTGAAAATATTTTAATCAAATGAAGAAATTACATGAAAGTACAACTCATCAAAATTTGTGATATGCAATAAAAATACTACTTAAGGAATATTCACAGCATTGAATGGAGATATTTAAAATGAGGAAAGATCTAAAATCAATAATTTAAGCCTTCACTTTGGGAAAATAGAAGAGAAAATTAAATCTAACATAGGAAGTAGAAAAACAATAGTAGTAAAGGGCCGGGGATTTAGGTCAGCAGCACGGCGCCTGCCTCGCAAGCGCATGGTCCTGAGTTCAATCCCTGGTACCAAACAAACAAACAAACAAAAAATAGTAAAAAACCAGAGCAGAAATAAATAAAATACAGATTCTCAAAAAAAAAAATCAATGAAATAAAAAAATGTATCCTTTGAAAAGATCAATATAATTGGCAAGCTTGGTATCTTTATTTTTTATTTTATAGTTTTTTAATGGTACTGGGGATTGAACCCACTGCCTTGTACATTATAGGTTAGTGCTCTACCATCGAGCTACATCTCCAACCATCTTTTGTTATATCTTTTTTTTTTTTTTATGGTACCGAGGATTGAACTCGGGTCCTTGTGCTTGTGAGGCAGGTGGCGGAACCACTGAGCTAAATCCCCGGCCCAATCATTTTTTTTTTTTTTTTTTAAGAAAAAGAGAAGACTCAAGTTATGAATATCAGAAATGAAAGAAGGGACATCCAGGAACGGTAGCTCATGCCTGTAATCCCAGCACTCAGGAGGCTGAGGCTGGGGGATTGACGTGAGTTTGAGGCCAGCCTGAGCTACATAGTGAGTTCAAGCCAGCCTGAACTACATAGAGAGAGACCTTGTCTCAAAAAGAAAGAAAGAAACAGAAATGAAAGAAAGAACTCACTGCTAAACCCATGAACATTAAGAGGATAATAGGGCTGGGGATTTAGCTCAGAGGTTTCGCCGCCTGCTACTCAAGCACAAGGACCTGAGTTCAATCCCCAGTACCAAAAACAAACAAACAAACAAAAAAGAGGATAATAAAGGAATACTGTGAACAATACTATGCCCACAAATTTGTTAACCTAAATAAAATGGGAAAATTCTTTGAAAAACATAATCTGCCAGAACACATGTAAGAAGAAACATGTAAGAAGAAACACAGTTTGAATAGGCCCATGTCTATTAAAGAAATTTAAGCAACAATTAAAAACCTTTACAAAGAGAAATCACAAGGCCTAGATGAGTTCAACAGTAAATTCTACCACACATTTAAGGCATAAATTATAGCAATTCTCTATAATCTCCTTCAGAGATAGAAGTAAGAATACTTCCTAATTCATTCTATGAGGCCACCATTACCCTATTACCAAAACTAAACAAAGACATTACAAGAAAAAAAAAACAAAGTACAGACTAATGTCTCTCATGAAAATAGATGCAAAAATCCTCAACAAAATATTAGCAAATCAAGTCCAGTGATGTACAAACAGGACTGCAGGTATGCTCAGTGGTAGAGTAATTATCTACCTACTATGAGAAAGGTCATGTGTTTGATCCCCAGCAACATACACACATGCGCATGCATGCATGCACACCCACACACACATGCATAGATACATCCACTTACTCTATCATCTATCTAATAATCTATCTACCTATCTACATACATATCTCATAAAGGCATGAAATTTACCCCAGGTTTGCTAGGCTGGTTCAGCATATGAAAATCAATTAACGTAGCTCATCAATAAACTAAAAAAGAAAAATCACATGATCATCTTTTTTTTTTTTGGTACCAAGGATCAAACTCAGGACCTTGTGCTTGCAAAGCAGGTGGCAGAACCACTGAGCTAAATCCCCGGCCCCTAACATGATCATCTTAATATATGCAAAAACATTTTTTAACAACATTCAGTACCAATTCATGATAAAACCTACAACAAACTACCATAGGTATAGAAGGAAACTTCCTAAAATTGATAAAGAATATTTACAAAAATCCTACAGCTAATATTATACTTAATGATAAGAAACTAGAAGCTTTCCCTCTGAGATCAAGAACAAGACAAGGATCTTTTCTTTCATCATTGCTTTTCAACATCCTATGGTAAGCCCTAGACAAGGCAGTAAGACAAGGAAATAAAATTAAAGATACATAGGTTGCAAAGGAAGAAATAAAACCGTCTTTGCAGATAACATGATTGTCTATGCAGAAAATCTCAGAGAATCAGTGGTTCTGGAAAAGGAAACCTCTTGGAACTAAACATTATATTGAGGTTGCAAGATACAAGGTTAATATACAAAAGTCCAAGCTGGTCATGATGTCACATGCCTGTGTTAAAAAAACAAAATCCCAGGCTGGGGATTTAGCTCAGTGGTTCTGTCGCCTGCCTTGCAAGTGCAAGGTCCCAAGTTTGATCCCTGGTACCAAAGAAAAACCCCCCAAAACCCTACAAATCAAAACAAAACAGGGCCAGGGATTTAGCTCAGTGGTTCAGCTGCCTGCCCTGCAAGCGCAAGGACCTGAGTTCAATCCCCGGTACCAAAAAAAAAAAAAAAAAAAAAACCAAAGAAAATCCAAAAAGCAACTATCATTTTTCTATATACCAACAATGAACAAATGGCATTTTAAGTTAAAAACAATACAATATACATTATGAACCCCAAAGATGACATATTAAACATATAAATATAACAAAACATGTAAGCTCTATATGAGGAAAACTATAAAACTCTGATGAAAGAAGTCAAAGAGAAAGTAAATAAATGGAGAGATAGCCATGCTCATGGATATGAATACCAATATTGCCAACATGTAATTTCTTTGCAGTGTGATCCATAGATTCAATGCATCCCCAGTCAACATTATACCAGTTTATTTAGTGTAGTCATCAACAAGTTGATTCTACAGTTTATATGGAAAAACTCAGAATGTCCAACATAATATTGAAGAAGAACCAATCTGGAAGACTGACACAACCTAAATTCAGAACTTACTCTAAAGGTACAATTTGGTATTGGCAAAAGAATAGACAAATAGATCAGTAGAACAGAATGGAAAGTCCAGAAATAGGCCCATAAAAGTATAGTCAACTTATCTTTGACAACCAGTTTTTGATAAAGAAAATATAAGCAGAAATACCTTATAGTAAATGATGCTGGAACAACTGGATATCCACACTAAAAAAAAAAAAGAAGAAGAATCTAGACACAGATCTCACACCCTTCTCAAAAACTAACTCACAGATCTAATTGTAAAACCTAAAACTCTAAAACCCCTAGAATACCAAAAGTTTGTTAAATTTTGCTTTGGCATCCATTTTTAGGCCTGATTTAAATTGTTTGAGATCTTATATAACCTACACCTTAGTTATCTTTGACCCAGTTAAATTTCCTTCCTTATATAGTGATGCATGATATAGCCTCCTTATTTCTCATTGTACTGACTCAAAACTCAATATATTTTACTGTTGCTGACACAATAAAACCTGTGATCAACACAATTGTTATGTAAACAAGTCTTCTTTAAAGTAGCTAATTCATAACTCCTTCCGGGCAGTCTAAAGAATGATGTCTGTGACCTTAATAAAGGCATGTTTCCACAGATCCTCTTTCTAGCTAATTCTCCACCTAAATGTTGAACTCCTTGCCGTCTCTAGATTCTCCAGTACTCTCTGGTCAGCATCCTAATCTCTCTGGGAGATGTAAATATTAAATGTCTTCTGTTTCATTCATTTTACTTTCACTTTCTCATTGTATCCTGACGCACTGGAACCTAACTTTATTCCTGATCAGGCCTCTCCTAGGCAGTAGCTATCTAGGTTTATGACTACTCAGGAGAGAGATCTCTAGATCAAATTAGAAAAATATCACAACATAGAAGATAACAGAAAAAAATCTAGATGACCTGGAGTTTGTCAATGACTTTTTAGATACAATACCATAAGCATGATACATAAAATAACTAATAAGCTGGACTTTATTAAAATTAAAAAGTTCTGTTCTGTGAAAAATGTTGTCAAGAGAATGAGAAGACAAGCTACAGACTGGGAGAAAAATTTGCAAAGACTTATCTGATAAAGGGCTGTTGTCCAAAATATAAAGAATTCTTTTTATTTATTTATTTATTTTTAAATTTCTTAAATTCTTTTATTGGCACATTTTAGGTGTACAACACAATTACATTTCTCATTGGGAATTGTACCTTTACATGATGCATCTTGGTTCTTATTTTTTCCCCATTCCTAGCCCTCCCTTCACCCCCTCCACCCTTCCCTATTTACAAAGACTTTATTTCCATTTTTTCCATTTCTCACCATTGTTCCTTTCCCTTCTTTCCTTTCCCCTGCCCCTCCCACTACCCCCACCCCTTTGGACCTTTTCGTCCTATTTTGCATTATCGATTATTCATTCTAATCATTGGTACATTTTAGGTATACAATATAATGACATTCATCATTGGAAATTTGCACCTTTACAAAGTCTCTCTTGGTTCTTATTTTTCACCCTTGCCCAGCCCTCCCTTCAACCCCTCCAGTTCTCCCTATTTACAAAGATTTTGTTCCTATTTTTCCATTTTCTCATATTAATCCCATTCCCTTCTTTCCTTTCCCCTAGCCCTCCCACTTCCTTCCCCTTTGCCCCTTTTCGTCCTATTTCACATTACCTATTATACATTTTAGTCCTTATTTACACTTTTAGTTTCTCACACCAGAGAAACTATTCAGTATTTATACATGTGTGTATTTCACTTAAGAGTATTGCCTCAATGTGCATCCACTTAGCTATAAATGTCTCTAATTTCTCATTTTTTATGGCTGAGTACTACTCCATTTTATAAAAAAACCCCACATTTTCTTTATCCAGTCTCCAGTTGATGGGCATTTGGGCTGTTTCCAAGTTTTAGTTATCACAAACTGTGCTGCTATGAACATGGGCACACATATATCACTGTGGTATGATTCTTTTAATTCTTTGGGGAAGATCCCCAGCAGGGGAATAGTGAGGTCAAATGGGACTTCCAGTCCTAGTTCTTTGAGGTATCTCCATACTGATTTCCACAGTGGTTGCCCCAGTCTACACTCCCACCAGCAGTGGAGCAGGGTTCCTCTTTCCCCACAGCCCCGCCAGCATTTGTTATTGGTTGATTTCATGATCGAAATGGATTAAAGATCTAAATAGTAAAATAGAAATGCTGAACCAGTTGAAACAGAGGTTAGGTAGAACTCTTGAAGACACTGGTGTAGGAAAAGATTGTATGAACAAAACCTCAGTTGCCCATGAACTAGCACAAACAATCAACAAGTGGGATCTCTTCTTATTAAAAAGCTTCTGCACAGCAAGAGAACCACCAGCAGTGTGAAGAGACAACCTGCGATGTGGGAAAAAATCTTCACCTGCTTTTCCTCAGACAAAGGTCTACTATCTCGAATCTATAAAGAACTTAGAAAGATCAGACCTCCCAAATTTAAAGACCCAATCCAAAAATGGGCATCTGAAATGAACAGACATTTCTCAGACAAAGAAGCAGAAATAGCAAATAAATACTTGAAAAAATGTTCAACATCACTGGTCATTCGAGAGATGCCAGTGAAAACAACGCTGAGATTCCACCTCACTCCAGAAAGAATATAAAGAATTCTTAAAACTCAACAGTGAAGCTGGGTATGGTGGTACATGCCTGCAATTTCAGCACTCTGGGAGGATGAGGGAGGAATATGACAAGCTCACAGCCTGGGCAACTTAGTGAGACCCTGTCTCAAAATAAAAAAAAAGTTTAAAAAGGTCTGGGATGTAGCCCAGTGCAGAGGTCCTGGGTTCAATCCTGAGTATCACAAAACAAAAATCAAACAACTCCCCCACCCAAAAAGAAACCCTTCAGCAATGAGAAAATGAACAACTCAGTTAAAAAATGGACAAAATATGGTCTGGGGATTTAGCTCAGTGGTGCTGCTGCCTGCCTCGCAAGTACAAGGTCCCGAGTTTGATCCCCAGTACCAAAAAAAAAAAAAAAAAAAATGACAAAATACCCGAATAGACAACCTTGTTCAAGAAGATATAGAGATGCCAAATAATCATAGGAAAAAAAAAATGTTCCACATCACATGTTACTGAGGAAATGCAAATTTAAACAAGGAGCTACCACAACACACCTATTAGAATGGCCACAATTTGAAACGCTGACAACACCAAATGCTGACAAGGATGTGGAGCAACAGAAACTCTCATGTATTTCAGGTAGGGAGATGCAAAATGGGATAGCCACCTGGAAGGTAGTTTGGTTGTTGGCCTTTTATAGAACTAAATATACCTTTCCAATAGTATCTAGCAGTTGTGCTCCTTGTATTTACCCAAAGGAGTTGGAAAATTATGTTCACATAAAGATTCACACATGATATTTTTAGTGGCCAAAACTTGGAAACAGCAAATTGTCTCTGAGTAAGAGAATGGTTAAACAAACTGGTACATCCAGACAATGGATTTATTCAGCATTAAAAAGAAAAATATCAAGCCAGGAAATGACATGGAGGGAACGTAAATGTATATAACTGAAAGATGTCAATATGAAAGGGCTACATGCTTTGTAATTTCAACTATGTGACATTCTGGAAAAGGCAGAACTATGGACATGATAAAATGATTAGTAGTTGTCTTGCCAGGGGTCAGGGGAGGGAAGGGATGAATATAGAGAGTACAGAGGGGTTTTAGGGCAGTGAGACCCTTCGGTGTGATACTGTAATTGTGGCTACATGTTGTTATATTTTGTTAAAACCCATGGAATATACAACACCAAGCATAAGCATTAATGTAAACTATGGACTTTGGGTGATAATGTGTCAGTGTAGGTTCATCAACTAATAAATGTGCTACACTGGTGGGAGATGTTGACAGAGGAGGCTATGTGGGAGGACAAGAGCATATGAGAATCCTACTTTCTGCTCAATTTTGCCATGGCTCTAAAACTGCTCTAAAACAAAAAGTCTGTTTAAAAAGGAGGAAATTTAACCACTAACAACAACAACAACAAAAGATAAAGTACAAATCTCTAGTTTTGACCCTTGAAACCTTGCTTTCCCGGTGTCCATTACACACTTTTGCTCTGGCTGAAGAAGCCTATTTAATGTCCCCCAAATAGTCATTCCTTCCCGTGTTTTCCTTACTCTCAATGTCTACTACTTTTCTCTCAACCACATCCTATGCATTTTAACAATTTGGTATTGGTTCTACCTCTTCTGGCAGACCTTCCTAACTTTTGAAGCAATGTCTCTGGCCTCCAAACTTCACTACAAATGTGCCAATCATGTTGACATTGGCACCCTATGATGTTAGGTAGAGTGTATGGTTTTTATAGAGGTTTTATCACCTCTCTAGTGGGCAGATTTTTCGGGACAAGGATCTTGCCATACAGTTTGTGGAATCTCCCTCAGACTTGTTGGTCAGGCTTTAATTCAAAGATTAAAGCAAAGTATAAAGCCCACATTAAAATTTCAAAGCAATGAGTGGCCACAAAGCTTCCACACTGGAAGATGCATTTCACAATCCTTTGGGGTCGTTTAGAGCCAGCTTCTGATTTCTCCCTGGGAGATATCATTCTTGCCTCAATGATGATGGCTTTAGGTCTTCAGTATTTGCTAAGGGGGTCACTTTAGTCTAGAAAATCTTACATAGCTTATTACCAGAGGGGAGACACTTCTCTATGCTCATGCTAGGGAGATTGAAGATGAGCCCACTTCCAAGACTAATGATCTGAGAGACTTTTCCTGGAGCAGCAAGGTGTCACCTTTGAACTCTCTCTTGTTCCCTTAGATTTCTAGTGCAGTAATTCTTAGCTGGATGGGGGAATGAATGTCCGAATGTGATGATGGAGTGAAAGAGGGCATGCAAACCTTCCTTGTTGACTATGTGGCCCCAACCCCACAAACTCGCAACTGCATTTGCCCTGACTGAGAGCCACAGTTAAATCTTTAGGGTAAGGGGACATCTATCCTCACAACTAAGCCCGTTTTACCAGGGAAATCAATGTTAACTAATTTATACAAATATCTCAGGTAGAAGGTGCTTTTTTCCCTGTCTCAAATGATCTGAGCCATAATCTCAATCTGACCACTTTGTCCTAATTGTCCTTACCCTAGTGGGTAAAGTACGCCCTGTTTTCTAGGGAAGTGTGTCCATAATATACCATGTTTCTTTGTCTGTCCTTGTGACAATGAATGACTATACAGGATTTTGTTAGCATGTGTGCCATGTATATTTATTGTGCATACAGGTAGATACTTGCATAACATACTAATTGAATTATTCTAAAAGCACAAATATTTTGCTGGGCTACAGAAACACATATTAAATATCTGAATCTACAAACTGCTGACAAACAGCACCTTTTCTAACAAAAGAGAGCAGTTTAATAACGGTGTTAGAAAGCTGGTAATATGTTTGTTAAAATCTTTAATTAGGGGCAGGCTTTCCCAGAGGCCTCTGAAGGCAAAAGGTGTAAATGGAGAAACTGTCCCAGACTGTGTGCTTCATGGTGGCTGCATTCTGAGCACAGATGGGCTGGTGAGGAAACTGTGAATGGACAAATGATAACAGACTACTCTGTAATTCCAACATCCGTTCATTAGCAATCTGTCAGAGATTTTAATATGTATACTGGTGAAAATGTAGAAAGGACATGATTGTTACACGAACATGTATATGTCTAACTGAAAATGCCATTGTAAGCAGATTGACATAATGGTCATTAATAAAATGATAATGTCTCAGGCAGCACAGGCATTTGGATGCTCTGTGCTCTTGTTGGAAAATGTTTCTGTGAGCTTTTAGGCCATCACAAAAAGCTGAAATAACAATGGCTTCATGATGGAAATCATTAATAAATAAACAGCCAGGCCAGCATGGTAGACAATATGAGGGACATGAAGCCAACAACTTTCCAAACAATGAATGATGATGTCTCCCAGTTCTGAAAAAGACTCTTCATGTCAGCAGCTTTAAATTCTCTTGCATCATAAGCCTGGCTTCCAAATGATTTAAAACTTGCTATTAATGGTTCAAGTAGTTGCCATTGAAGATACATTTATGTAGATTGTGTTTTTCAGGTAGAATTTGAGGGATGATCCAGGTTTAGTCCCTGAAGGGAGAAAAAGAATGAACATTTATGGTGTACCTATTGTATGTCAAGTAGATTATATTTGTGGTCTTATTTTCACAACCCAATTAGACATTCCCCCTATGTCACAGATGTAGAGGTAACATCCCCAGAGAGATTAAATGACTTCATGAATATAGTTTGGCTGGTAAGTGGAGATGATTCTGTTGGAATTCAGTTCTTAATAGTTCCAAACTAATCTTTCTTTCATTATGCTGCCTCTCAAGTTATCTGTCAAGCATACTGGAAAGAAGCCTTTAGGATCCTTATTACTTTACTATAGGCAGGGTCTCAGAGACTCAGCTGGGATCAACTTATATGAAGCTATCCAATTTCAATGGCACAAATGGACATTGGCTTATTTGAAGCATCTGCTTTTAAACTTCTTTCTTTATCTTTTTTTTTTTTTGAAATTTCTCCACTTCGATTCATCCCAGGGATGCAGGGATGGTTCAATATACACAAATCAATCAATTTAATACACTATATCAGTAGAGCCAAGGACAAAAACCATATGATTATCTCCATAGACACAGAAAAAGCATTTGGCAAAATCCCACATGCATTTACGATAAAAACCCTACAAAAAATTGGAATAGATGGTCTCTACCTCAAACTGATAAAAGCCATCTATGAAAAACCAACAGCCAATATCATACTAAATGGTCACAAACTGAAATCCTTCACACTAAAATCAGGAACAAGACAAGGATGTCCACTATCACCACTCTTGTTCAATAGAGTTCTGGAAACATTAGCCACGGCAATTAGACAAGAGAAAGAAATAAAAGGACTAAAGATAGGTAATGAAGAAGTCAAATTGTCATTATTTGCAGATGACATGATACTCTATATAGAAGACCCCAAGAATTCCACCAAAAGTCTTCTAGACTTAATAACCAGATTCAGTCAAGTAGCTGGTTCCAAAGTCAACACACAAAAATCAATAGCTTTCCTCTACACCAATGACAGACTCACTGAGAGAGAAATAGGGCAAATAATTCCTTTCACAATAGCATCCAAAAAACTGAAATACCTAGGAATCATCCTAACAAAAGAAATCAAAGACCTCTTCTCTGAAAACTATGGCACTCTGAAAAGAGAGATTGAAGATGATATCAGAAAATGGACAGACATCCCCTGCTCCTGGGTAGGAAGGATTAATATAGTGAAAATGGTCATACTTCCAAAACTGCTATATAGATTTAATGCAATTCCAATTGAGATCCCAGCAGGATACTTCATGGACCTTGAGAAAACAATCCAAAAATTCATTTGGAACAAGAAGAGACCCAGAATAGCAAAAGCAATTCTAGGTAACAGAGACATGGCAGGGGGTATCACAATCCCCAACCTGAAACTATACTACAAAGCTACTGTGATAAGAACAGCATGGTACTGGCAAAGAAACAGACTTGAGGACCAGTGAAACAGATTAGAAGATGCAGAAACAACACCAGACACACTCAGCCATCTCATCTTCGATAAAGGAGCCAAACACCCTCACTGGAGGAAAGATAGCCTCTTTAATAAATGGTGCTGGAAAAATTGGGCTTCAACTTGCCAAAGATTAAAACTAGGCCTGTATCTCTCACCATGCACTAAACTAAAATCAAAATGGATTAAAGATCTAAATATTAAAATAGAAACTCTGAACCAGTTGGAACAGAGGTTAAGTAAAGCTCTTGAAGACTTTGGTGTAGGAAAAGATTTTATGAACAAAACTTCAATTGCCCATGAACTAGCACACACAATCAACAAATGGGATCTCTTCTTATTAAAAGGCTTCTGCACAGCAAGAGAAACCACCAGCAGTGTGAAGAGACAACCCACTATGTGGGAAAAAAATCTTCACCTGCTCTTCCTCAGACAAAGGTCTACTATCTTGAACCTGTAAAGAACTTAAAAAGATCAGACCTCCCAAATTTAAAGACCCAATCCAAAAATGGGCAGCTGAAATGAACAGACATTTCTCAGACAAAGAAGTAGAAATAGCAAATGAATACATGAAAAAATGTTCAATATCACTGGTCATTCGAGAGATGCAAATGAAAACAGTGCTGAGATTCCACTTCATTCCAGAAAGAATGGCTGCTATCATGAAGTCAACCAATAACAAATGCTGATGGGGTTGTGGGGAGAAAGGAACCCTTCTCCATTGTTGGTGGGAGTGTAGACTGGTGCAACCACTGTGGAAGTCAGTATGGAGATACCTCAAAAAACTAGGACTGGAAGTCCCATTTGACCCCACTACTCCACTGCTGGGGATATTCCCCCAAAGAATTAAAAGAATCATACCACAGTGATATATGTGCACCCATGTTCATAGCAGTGCAGTTTGTAATAGCTAAAACTTAGAAACAGCCCAAATGCCCATCAACTGGAGACTGGATAAAGAAAATGTGGGTTTTTAAAAATAAAATGGAGTACTACTCAGCCATCAAAAATGAGAAATTAGAGACATTGATAGCTAAGTGGATGCACACTGAGGTGATACTCTTAAGTGAAATAAATAGGACACACATGTGTAAATACCGAATAGCTTCTCTGGTGTGAGAAACTGAAAGTGTAAATAAGGACTAAATGTATAATAGGTAATGTGAAATAGGACGAAAAGGGGCAAAGGGGAAGGAAGTGGGAGGGCTAGGGGAAAGGATAGAAGGGAATGGGATTAATATGAGAAAATGGAAAAATAGGAACAAAATCTTTGTAAATAGGGAGGACTGGAGGGGTTGAAGGGAGGGCTGGGCAAGGGTGAAAAATAAGAACCAAGAGACTTTGTAAAGGTGCAAATTTCCAATGATGAATGTCATTATATTGTATACCTAAAATGTACCAATGATTAGAATGAATAATCGATAATGTAAAATAGGACAAAAAGGTCCAAAGGGGTGGGGGTAGTGGGAGGGGCAGGGGAAAGGAAAGAAGGGAAAGGAAAAATGCTGAGAAATGGAAAAATGGAAATAAAGTCTTTGTAAATAGGGAAGGGTGGAGGGGGTGAAGGGAGGGCAAGGAATGGGGGAAAAAATAAGAACCAAGATGCATCATGTAAAGGTACAATTCCCAATGAGAAATGTAATTGTGTTGTATACCTACAATGTACCAATAAAAGAATTTAATACAAGAAAAAAGAAATTTCTCCACTTCTACATATCTGCCCATGATGTCATAAGTTAAAGTAGTGATCTATACAATCTAGTCTAAAAAATTCTGAAAGAGAAAGAGCTCCTGTAGTATGACTCCGTTTATACAAATCTCAAAACAACTCAAACCAATAAAACTTAGAAATCAGGATGACAGTTGCCCTTGGGGAAAACAGTGACAGTAAACAGGCACTGAGTGATTTCTGGGTTCAGGATACTGCTCTCTTTCTTGATCTGGATGCAGGTTATACCAGTGTGTCCACTTTGTGAAAACTTGTCAAATTTAAAACTTAAAATTTTCTGGTGTGTGTGTGTGTGTGTACACACATGTGCTGGGGGGGAATTGGGGGGGAGGCAATGCTAATCAAATGCAAATTTTATTCCAATGGGATTTGGGAATGAAGTTGTCTCATTTGGTGACCCCTTGTTGGCAGCAATCTCCTATGCAAATGGCAGCCTTCCAGTCAGGAACCAGCTCTCCAGCGAACAGGTGGAGCTCACTCTCATTCTCACCTTGTGCCTTCACCTCACCCTTCCTCAACTCTTCCTATGGCCAGCCTCCAGTGGGCGAGTAAAGGGATTTCTTAGAGAGGATTTATAACTCCCATGCACACCTGTAGGGCTGATTCTGAGGCCCTTGAACAGACTTACCCTGTTCATTGTGCCTCGAACATACTTCAAACCATAAAGCATGTACCTACCCTCATGATTCAATCTTTTTTAAAAAAATTAACGAGATAACTACAAATAAGGTGGATTGTTGAAATTCACTGCACAGCTTTTGTCAAAATGAAAACCTTGCATATAGAACTTTATTTAAGAAAATCGTCATACAACTTTGCAAAGTTGAATATTTCTCAAAGTGTGGTTTGAACGCTACCAGTGTCATTATTACCTGTAGTTCTTGGTAAAATGTAGACTCTTGGATCTGATGCCTTCCTTATAGATACTACACTTGATTTTAGCCAAAAGGCCGAGAAGCAATGAGCCTTCCTTATAGAAACAAAATCTCTGCATGTGCGGTTTATGAACCCATATTTTAAAAATAACCCAAATGACTCTTTGTCACATTAAAGTTTGAAGATTGTTGATGTATGGGGATGTTATGGCAATATTTTAGTGTGTCTGGGGGGGGGGGGTGTGTTGAGATAGAATCTTTCTCTGTTGACCTTGAATTTAAGGTGATCTTCCTGCCTGTTATGGACAAATAAATGATAGCAGAGGAGCCTAATCTTCAGAAGAGGATAATGTAAAATAATGATGATACAATAATATTCTTCATCTTTAAATACGTGATATAGAACCATATTTATTAACATGGAAAATGGTTCACAGCATACTGCTGAATGACAAAAAAGCAGATCATGCTACAGTGTGTATTATCTGAAAACATTTTTGTTTCTGAATATGCATGCAGTTCTTACCTCTGGATAATATCCTTAGCTTTCATTGCCTTCTATATTTTCTAGTTTTATGCAATAAACATATCACTTTTATATTCTAATAATTTAATAAAGCTATTAAAAACAAAAAAATTGATATTTGATTTCCCGGACAGGTACTTGCAGTGTAACATCCCAGTGAAATTTGTAGTGGTTATTTTTGAAGATAGCAATGGCAGTCTGATTCTTCTAAGATGAGACATAACCAGAAGACATCTCCTTGTTGTTCCAGGAGATCAGCCAATATTGGCACTGGAGGAGCATCTCCTAAACACAACAATGGCTTCATAGCTGATGTTTTATATTACAGGAATTTTTACTTACTGGAACTAGTGCTCTTTTCAGGGGATAAGAATGGGGCAGAGGGCTGGGAAATGCATTCATCTCTGATTTTGGGAGGTGACCCGGGTGCCTAAAAAAGACTGTCCAACTCTTATGTTCAGGAGATTTGCAGCAGTGGAAAAAGGTGTGAAGAAAACAAAGGGTAAGGAAATTGCAGTTGTACACTGCTTTTTATGTTTTCCTTCAACCTCTTGCCCTGAAAGTCATATCTCCTTCTCTCTTTTCCTCCTCCTTTCCTCTTTCATCTTTTGCCCTCCTCCACCTCCTCTTCCCCCTCTTCTTTTTTCTTCCTTCTTCTCCATCCTGCTTTTTCTTCTGAAAGAGATGGGGTATGAGAGATGAAAATTCTGGAATTTTGCCTCTCAGACCACAGTCTTCAGACAGCATTTTTCTTGATCTAATTCTGTTTTAAATATTGTCAAGATGTATCATAATTGGTTGTGGTAGATGACACTGGAACCACATTGCTACTCACTCTGGAAATGATATGAGCTCAGCATGCTGCTGATCAAATGCATTTCTGTATTAAAACTATTATAGGCAGAATGCCTCGATGGGATTCCTTCCTCCTAATAGTTTTCCAGGGTTTGTGCTGAGAGGGTTCTGTCAATCAAGTCTGAAAATCTGCTTAACACCCTGACTTGGGTTAATAAAATGCAGCTGCCAGGATCTCAGCTCAGAGGCCACCATTCTCTGATTTCGACATTATCAAGCCCCACTAAAAATACCTCATTATAATTGATACTCACTGATAATACATCTTTTTTTTTTAATGTAAAGAATGCATTCAGAAAGAATCTTTGCCTTACACAAAGCCTGCTAGAAGAGATCCTATATCAAAGGCAGACAGCAGCAGGAACTAGGATATAGGCTAAGTGTATTTTCACAAACACCCCGGAGGCAGACTTGATGCAGATTTTGTCTTTCTTAGGTGGCTTGGAATCAAGATAATGCACAAAAATTGACACAGAAGTAAAGATCTGACCCAGATTATATGGTTGTAAAGGGGCTTCTGATAGCATTGTCACTAATCAATGGGAAGATGAGAATTCCAAATGAAAAGACTTATTAAGGAAAACAAAATGTCAAAAATGCAGAAATCTTGTTACAACTGACATGCCAGCATGAAGGGAAAAAAGCTAAGTTACTGCCTGCCTGTATAGTCTCCATGTTATTGTTTCCTAGTTCTTCTAAGACCAGAATTTCTAGCCAATTGGTTCCAATATTCTTTGGATAGAAATGCTTCTCCAGTTTCATGGACAGAGGCACTAGCACACAACAATCCACATTAAAGGGACATTAGGGAGGTCAAAATGCTGGCAGGAAGTGTGATGACTTTCAAACAAATTCTGCATTTTAGAAAGTTTCTGTTGGCTCCCTCTAAGGAAGGAGAAAAAAAAATAAACACAGCTGGAGTGGTGGTGGAGTATTCTCATCCAGCTAATCTCTGCATGGAGGATCATCAGGGTGTATCATGGTGCAGGAAACTGAGGAAGAAACATTATTAATTACCCTCCAGTATTGTTTATTTGAAGGTTTCCATTCAGAGGCAACTTAGGTGACTGCACAGGAAGAGAGGGGAAAACAGTTTTTGAGGAGAGGTTGAGCTATTGTTAATAAAGTTCACTCCAGACATAGTCTCCTTAACACAACCAAAACGGCTTTGGTGGTTTTGAGGTCACAAGACATTAATAAGAGGGAATACTTGGCTCCTTTCTCATTTCTTTCAGATTCCTTTTCACACATTATTATCTGCCTAAATTTTCCTGGTCAAGTAAAAAGAATAAGCATCTGCAAATATGTCATGTGACTGCTTTATTGTGTTGGCCTGTATTTCTTCTAGATGTGTTTCTTTTCGGGTTATGTATTCTAGCATTTGTGCCAACATGCAGGTGAGGAGCAGAGCCTTTTACATCCTCTTTAGGATGAATTACGATTGGCATATATTAAGGACTTGTTATGTGCTATGCCCTGTGCCAAGCTCTTTATAAACCCTCTCCACCTGATCCTTCATACAGCACTGTGAAGTTGGGAGTGTTTATTTTATTTCCAATTTACAGGGAAATGGAGTAAGAAGGTTGAGTAATTTGCTGAAGAACATCCAGTGGATCCTAATCTGATGCACCTACTCACCATCACTGTTCTTTTGCTGCTTTTCTCTGTACCCACTGGCTGATTATGTTTCATACTTGAGTCCATTCAGATGTGAGATTTTAGTGTCCTATAGTTGGTACTTCCTACACATAGCATTTTAAGGAAAGGATGCTCTATTCCCATCCTGGAACTATCCCTTGATTACTCTTAAACCTAGATCCACTTTGAGATCTGGATGTGCACCTTGACTCTCACACCTACTAGCTGTGGCCAGATAACCTTTTTGAATTTCAATTATCTAGCATTGTATTTAATATAGAAAGAGTTTAAAAGTTATTAGCTAAAACGTTATTAGGGACATCTGAGCCATGAACTGTACACTGTGTTCCTAGAAAGCTAACTATTCTGAGGAGTGAGAATACCATGAGTGCAGGTAGGAGAAAGATACAATAGAGTTGATAAGAAGGGACAGTAGTGATGCTGTCTCACTCAAGCAGGCATCACTAATTGATCTTGGCACTATTTTGTGATGAGTCTGGATCTGTTGTCACAATTCTTCTCAGGGGTTTCAAGCCGTGCACTGGGGATGGCACTCCAGAAGAAGCCTTTTTAGCACCTCAGGCATAGGTATGTAAAATAGCAACTCACAGACAGGAGTATAATGAAAAGGCAAACCATCTAAAGAAGAAAGAAGTGAAAGTGTCAAACTTGAATGTTGCTTTTCCTTGTTTTATTTTTTAAGATTTTAGAAATAATCTTTTTCACATTGATAGTGGATCTCATGGTAGGAGTTGCATCCTTGGTTAGAAACGAACGTTGTGCCTCTGGGCTGTTCCCTTCCTGATATCTTCCTGATATCTAGCCTTGCCCCTTGCCTCTTACTATCCTCTGTCCCTTCAACTAGGAATCACCAACAGAACTCAATCAAAGCTTCCCTTACTGGCATCTGTCCAGATCCCCAGTGCCCTGCTTTGCTTGAGCCAGTTTTCCCTGGAGCCTGGACCCTGCTGTAGCCTCAATTCAACATGTTTAGCTTGTCTGGTGTGGAGAAATAGCCCTGACCTTATCTGCCAACCTGGGCTCTGGGCATCTTTTCTGCATCTATTTCCTCATCTATAAAATATGGATAGTAATATTACCTGTTTTATAGGGTTATAATAAGGGCTGAGTTAAGTCATGTAAAGTGCTAAGAACAACTCTTTACACATAGACAGTCTCAATAAGTATTAGCTGCCACTTCTATGACTGTGAGTTCCATCACTAGGGTAGGATATAATGGCAAACATACAAGGATAGTCAGTCAAATACAAGAAGGAGGGGTGAGGATTGTAGTAAGCCTAATACTGCATAAAAATTACATAGTGTAAAGAAATTTCAGAATCACTTGGAGAGTTTGTTGAAACAGATCACTATTTTCTATTCTATTCTATTAGTTTACTATTGTTGCTGTATCAAATTACCACAACCTTGAGGGCCAGGCATTTAGCTCAGTGGCACCTTGCCTGCCTCAAAAGCACAAGGTCATGAGTTTGATCCCCAGTACCAAAAAACAACAAAAAAAAAGGAAGGAATTTATTGGGCTGGGGATTTAGCTCTGTGGTTTCGCCGCCTGCTGTGCAAGCACAAGGACCCAAGTCTGATCTCTGGTACCAAAAAAAAAAAAAAAAAAAAATTACCGCAACCTGAGTCTTAAAAAAACAAATTTAGTATCCTACAATTGTGGAAGTCAGTAGTTCAAAATCAAGACAAAAATCAAGGTTTCAGCAGCACTGAGTTCCTTTCTGGAAGTTCTCGGGTAATCTATATTTTTCCCTCTTTGCCAGCTTCTAAGAGCTTACATTCCCTGGGTAGGAGTCCCCTTACATATCCAAAGCATAAAACAGATGATCAAGTCTTTCTCATAATGATATCTCTGATTTTGACTGCTATCTCCCTCCAGTTTTGAACTCTTGTGATAACTGGGCCTGTCTGGACCATCCAAAGTAATTTATTTAAAACCAGCTGATTAGCAATCTTTTTTGTACTGGGGATCGAACTCAGGACCTTGCACTTGTGAGGCAGGTGGCAGAACCACTGAGCTAAATCCCCGGGCCTGATTAGCAATCTTAATTTCATCTACATATTTAATTCCTTCTTGCTTCGTTATATACCATATTCCCAGGTTCCAGGGATTTAGATATGGATAACTTGAGAGGTGGTATTCCTTTTACTACATCTATTCTCAGAGCTTTTGTTTTAGTCGGTCTCTGGTGAGGCCCAAGGATGGCATAACAGTTTCTTAGAAGATGCTGATGCCACTCATCCAGAAACACATTTTGAAAACCACAGGTTTGGAGAATCTGATCATTCACATCTTAATTTATTCAGCAAACTTTTTGGATCTCTGTATATCCAAAACTATACCAAATACCAGAGTGGAAAGGATCTTCCAATAAATAAATAAATGCCCATAATCTAACAAAGGGGGAAAAAATTTCAGTTTGGTATAATATGTAGAGCTGTGTGCTAAGTGCTAAGCATTCCCAAAGGAGAGAACAGCCAAGCAGGCCACAGGCAGCTTTTGTAGAGGAGGTGACATTTGAACAGGGTATTAAAGAATGAAGAGGAGAACTCAAGGAAGCTTAAGGTGGATAAGAATATTGCAAATGCTGGGAATAGCATATGAAAGGAAGCATAATGTGTTTAGGGAATGGGGGCTAGTTCTGCTTACTCAGAGTGGATAATGAACCACAGTGGGAGAGGAGTTGAGACTAGGAAATACCATATGCCCTTAAGAAATATAGTGTACTTGTTTGAGTTGCCCTGTCTAGCACATACTGTCTTCTTTGAGAACAACCTTCCCCACAGCTGCCAATGAAGTTGCAAGACACAGACTGTCATGTTTTGTCCATACAACCTCATCTTTTCATGGTCACATTTGATCCACGAACTAAGCTAGTTAGATTTTTCTTCCTTATTGTTTGATCTAAGAGATATGAAGGTTAGATAGCTTAGGTTAAGAATGCCCATAGAGGGCCATATGCTTTGATAAACATGGAGAGAGAGACAGAATGGAGGAGTCTGCAGGAGAACAGGGCAGTCTCAGAAAAAAAGCAGAGGTAGGGCCAGGGATTTAGCTCAGTGGTTTCGCCGCCTGCTGCGCAAGCGCAAGGACCCGAGTTCGATCCTTGGTACCAAAAAAAAAAAGCAGAGGTGAGATACTGAAGGGAGTGAGAGAGGAGCGAGCAAACATGAGACTTTGTCACCAATATCTCCCTGGCTGCCTGGCTGTATTTTGAGGGGAGGGGAGGAATGGGAGAAAAGAGGCAGAATGTATCATATACAGGTGCAAATTCCCTATGATGAGTATTATTATTATGTATGCCTAAAATGTACCAATAAATGTTTTGCTATAAAAAATAAAAAGGCAAAAAACAAAACCAAAAGAAATTTTGTACATCATGAGAGCCCCCTGCTTCCTTATACTAAATCTTTTTCTTAAATGTGATGGGAGTACATTTCTTTTTTGCACAACTGATAATCACTAATATAAAAGCATTTAGATTTTATCTGGGCTGGTGAGCCAGGGAAATTGAATAAGGCAGAGAAGTAACACAGCTGGACTTGTGTTTCAAAAAGATCTCTTGTTGCACAGAGGATCAGAGGAGCAAATGGTATTGGTGAGCAACAGAGGATGAGCGCCTACACTCAAGTGGTAGCATTGAGGACAGGAGGTAGATATAGGCCTGAGAAATACTTGGGAGTTAGAGTCAGTAGAACTTAATGTTTTGGATTAAAGGATGTCCACAGCAGATGGAGTAAAGAACAGTCCTCAATTTCTAGTTTGAAGATTGAAAGAATTGCAAAACTGTTAGTGCGAAAAGTAAAACTAGAATGACATTTTGGAAAGGAGATATTAAGCTTTGGTTTAGACATGTGTTTGAGGTGCCTATGGCCATATACAATAGCCATTTACACTTTCTATCTGAAGGTTAAGAGATTAATTAGAATGCACATAAGTAGTATCCACCCGGGAGAGGAGTTAAGACTGGGTTAAATTCCAGAAAGAGTTAAGCATAAGAAGAAGAAAAAAAGGTGAGACAATAAGGAACACCAGCACTGGAGGGCCAGAAAAGGGACACTAGTCAGCCAGGCAGTCTGAAAGGAATGCTCAGAGGACAGAGGGAGGGAATGAATCAGACATTAAGGGAAGAGATTCTGAGCTGGAGGAAATAACTATTCCAGTCAAACTGGGCAGTGAAGTAAGATGGAAGCTGAAAGTAGTATTTGAGATTGGAACCGATGTTGTTTCTAAAGAGTAGAGTTTCATTAAAATGGAGATAGCTGTAGTAAGGTGAGGTCTCTTGAGTGAAGAGTGGCAAATTGGTAAGGAAGACGGCAAAACAAGAGACACCTACCTTCTCTGGAAGTTTGGAGATAAAGGAAAGGAGACAACTGTGCAGGCACTTAAGGTTGAAGAGAGAGATATAGGGTGATAGCGAACTCAGCTTTAATTCTTTATCTGTCCCAGAATCTACACTCTGCCATGTGAATGCCTTTGCAGCTCCTTCCATCTAGAAGCAGAATCTATTCAGTTGCCTTCTCCCTTTCTGGCTCCAAATCTTGCCTGGCTGCCATGAGAACAAGACAGAACTAACTTGCTGGATAATCAGTGATCAGTGGCCCATGTCACTATAACTAATAACCTGCTAATTTCCAGGCATGTGAGCGAGCCCATCCTTGACCAGCCTCTCTGGCCACCCCACCAGCTGCCTGTGTCTGCATAAGAGTATGCAGCCAATAGTTGAGGCTCAAGTGAAGTCACCTGAGCCTGGCCCAGATTGCTAGAATTTCTCAGAGGAATCTCTAACTTATGAGCAATCAAAATGCTGACTGTAGCCACCTTTTGGGGGTGCTTTGGTACATATCCATAGTTAACCAATGCAAGAGAGTATTGAAAGGTTTACATTCTTTTGCATTGGCATGGAGGAGATATGAAGATATGTGCACTTGTTGGGAAAAGACACATTTAAGGAAGAGGGAATAAGTGATGGGAGAAAGGAATTCGACCAAGTTTCTGGTGGAAGGTTAGCTTAGGAAAGGCTGAGGTCCTCCTTAGTTTCCAAGACAAGAGAAGAAAATATAGGTGCGACTGGCCTGAAATTCAGGGCATCAGCTGGGGCATCAGCCCTAAACTGTGAACTGTGTGGTAGTTTCTCTAGCTGCATCTCTGGACGTGCTCACATTTAACACCCAACCAAAAATTAACACCCCAAACTCATGCATCTCCACATCTGTCAAAGCTAAAAGGGGCACCTGAGACATTTCCTTTTGTTTTCACTGGCATGTCAAATGCTGCAGTGACAGCAAAGGAATAATCTTCAGTTTGTGTATAATGAGCTCTGAAATTTCCGTCTCCACACATTGATCATGAACCTTATTTCACTAGATAAACTGACAGCATAGTCTCAGGTACTTAAATAAAAATTTGAAAAAAAAATCAACACAACCACCCACATGTATTTTTTTTTCTTTTTCCTGCTGTCATTTTTATGGTTCAGTTATTTTGTCTATATGTGCTCATTTCCAGTTTTGTTTGGATTCTTCAATAGCCTACTCATTCTTCAATTCTAGACAAATAGTTCTTAAAACTCTTATCTGATAGAAAGACAATTGATTTGGAAGGCAAAGGAAATCCAATCTTGATTCTGCTGTTTACTAGCAAAATTATCTAGGCTAAGTAATTTAACCTCAGCTTCTTTACTTGAAAATTTAATTTCTTTGAGTTGGGCACCCTGACATACATATGTAATCCCAGCTATTCAGGTGGCTGAGGCAGGAGCATTGAAAGTTCTAGGCCAGCATGGGCAACTTAGTGAGACGCTGACCCCAAAATCTTTTAAAAAATTTCTCCAATGATATTTATTGAGCATTTACCATGTACCAGGCTCTGTTCTAAGTGCTTAGGTTACATCAATGGAAAAAAGAAATACCCTTGCCCCACCTAGAAAGCTTACATTCTAGGTGATTCAGTCAAAGGATAATAAATGCAGTAGGCAGGAAGGATCATTATATCATGATTGAAGATGCAAAGTGTAAAATTAAAAATAACGTGGTGAAGGGGAGAGATTGGAGGCTACGAGAGACCCTGAGGAAGTAAATGAAGGGTGGTGAATCTCTCTTCCATGCCAGCTGCTTTACATTTTCATTTCCCCTGATCCTCATCACACTCCTGTCTCTCTCAGAGGTCTGCACTTCTAACTTTGTAGGTAAGAAAATGGAAGTTCAGAGAGTTTAGGAAATTTACCTGAAGTCACATAGCTAGTAAGTTTCAAAGCCAAGTGATTCCCTAGTGGATGGTTTTTTCCCCTGACCCACACTACTTCTGATCCGAAGTACCCTTTAATCTAGCTGGAAAACCAAAAGTATAAATGAGGCAATGAAAGAGTTACTTAAAGGCATGTAACATGTTGGTTAAGAGCTTGAGCTCTGCAGTTAGACAGCTTGGGTCAAATTCTAACTGCCTTATTGTAGCTATGTGATCATGAGTAAGTTTCTGAACTTTCTGGATCTCTGCTTCCTTGTTTGTAAAATATGAGTAATATGAATACCTATCTCATAAAGTTGTTGGGATGAGTCAATGAAACAATGCATATAGTTGACTGTGGTTGTGCATGCCTGTAATTCCAGCTACTAGGGAGGCTGAAGCAGGAGGATCAAAAGTTTGAAGTCAGCCTAGGCAACTTAGTGAGGTCCTGTCTCTAAATAAATGAATAAATAAATAAATAAATAAAAAGGGCCGAGGATGTAGCTCAGTGTGAAGGCCCAGAGTTCAATCCCCAGGGCTGAAAAAAATAACACAAAAAGCTTAGCACCGTATGTCTTACATAACTGCTAATCTATGTTAACTGTTATTCTCATCCAGAGTTGATGTAGTTGTTAGAAAGCACGTGTACTTGTGCAGATATAGCGGGAAGGCTCGGAAGGAGGGAGAGTGCCTCTGAAATAGGAACTGGGGAGCTGGCACAAGAGGAAGACCCACTCCTCACTTTATTGTGTCTCCAGTGCACATTTAAATATTGGGTCACATATTGCTTATTCAAATAAACAATTATGTAATTTTAAAGAAAATTATTATTATCATTTTGAGGAATTTGTAATAGAGAAACTGTTACGGGGGTAGATTGATTTGCAGGAGATTTCTTGCAGGAGATAAACCAAACAGGACCTTGAAGTAGGTTTAGAATTTTGCTGAAAGAATGAAGACTGGGAAGCATTTCAAATGAAAGATTCTTGCAAGGTGGAGCACAGAGGCCAGCATGAGAAGCCAGTGGGTGCAGTCCATCCAGTGACAATGGTTTAGTGCCATGGAGAAGACTACCCTAGGCAATGGCCTAGAGCAAGGGCGCTGGTTAGGCACCTGTAGTGGAAAAGAAAGGGGCAAGTAAGAGACCAGGGGGAAATGCTCCATCTAAGACACAAACACTGAGAAAGAACAGTTCTGGGGAAAGATTGCCTGTTGAGGCTGATTCCATGAGCCCTGCTGCTAGAATTATTCTGGTTCGTCAATCCAAATTGAGCCGGGAACCTCTGACATTCTCTGCTCTCTGCCTGCAGGTCATACGCCTTCAATCCTGAGGTCATCACTCCTCAAGAGAGGATAATCCCAGGGACAGCAGGATCTGCTTCATCACTTGGATTTAGGAGTAAGGAACCCCTCAGGCAAATAAACAGTAATGATGACCCACCATTTAGCACACTGAGAGAAGAGCAGGACAAGGAGTTGGTGCAAGAAGAATCCAGATGCACCTGCTGACAGTGCCTACCGGGTCGCAGAGTACTGTGAGCTCTGCCCATTGAACTGAAGGGAAAACTCTTTCCCCTCCCGAGACCCTTGGATGTGGGTACAGTAACCGTGCAGACAGCAGTCAATGCATGAACTCAACAGACTGCAAAGAAACTAGACTATGGAGTCAGGATAGACCTGGGTCTCGCTGGGCACTGTGGTGCACACCTGGGGCTGAGGTAGGAGGATCACAAGTTTGAGCTCAGCCTGTGCAACTTAGTGACTTAGTGAGACTCTGTTTCAAAATAAATAAACAAACAAACAAACAAATAAATAAATAAATAGTTTTTTAAAAGGTCTGCAGATGTAACTCAGTGCAGAGGCCCTGAATTCAAACCCCAATACTATGGGGGAGGGGGGTAGACCTGGGTTTGAATTTATTCTGCCACTTCTTTACAAAATGCTTTGACTACACTTTAAAAGGCTCTGAGCCTTCCTCTTTCTTATCTGAAAAATGGAGCTAGTAGCTACAGAGAGACTTTGAAGAGGAGCAATGCAACAGTGTTCAAAAAACGCAAGCTAGGTAATTTCATTTATGGAAAATGAGCAAGACATGGGGCCAAGGAAGGAACCAATACAACAAAAGGTCTCCTCAAAATTTTTCTTGGCTCTAGGCACGCAACCTCAGAATGCATGCTCCTTTGGCCCAGATACCAAGAGAAAGGGGGAGAGAAAGAAGTGGAAAAAGGCAAGAAGCCAGATTCTGGCCCTTACATAAGAAAATTCATTCTAAATAATTTTCAGACAGTGTTGCTCTCCTTCCTCAAACACTGGGGCCATAGGCATTATGCCAAGCATCCAGCAGCCTGGCAGATAGTTTAAACTGATTCTGAGACCAAACGACAGGCCATTTGCACCATATGCCACTGACACATTAATCTAGGCAAGGATGCTAGGCACCTGGGGACATCCATACTGAAATGCCATTTAGGCAGGGCATACCAACTCCAGCAGCAGAAGTTCATCAAAGCAAACAGTGAGGGCAGCCAAGAAGAATGAAGTGGAAAGGAAGAGTGAAGGGGAGGAGCAGTGTCAAAGCTGGAGAGATTTTCTGAGATCCTTCATTATGGCTCTAGGAGAGCCACAAATTCAGCAAGACAGCAAAACTGGGTATTAACAGACTGGACAAATGAGGATGCACTACTTTTGAACCCATTATTCAACATGGCCACCAGCCCCAGGACCCTTACATCCATTGGCAAATACTGGGCAGTGCTCCAGTTCACCAGAATGGCCTTTATCCCTGCAGTTTCGGTGTGAAAAGCCCAAGAAAGTGCCTGCCAAGGGACTGTAATAGATGCCCCAGTGTCAGACTTCTCAGGATCCAATTTGGTGGGAGCACTCTGGGCCTTTAGTCTCCTTCTCCCCTTTGCCCAGCCCTGTTTCTTGGTTTCTATGAGCATTAATGAGCTTCTCCACCCCAGCATGAGGACAGGCTCACAGCCAGCACAAGAAAAAGGCTGAGTTCGTGTGGGGCAAACAACTTTATTTCATGAGTAGATCACACATCTGTTTTTTCCCCTTCTTCTGTGAATGCAACTACACTAATGATTTTTTAAAGTAAGAGTAAGGCTGAACTATGACTTTCCGGGGGAAAAAGACACAGCAGGAAGACTGCAGCAGACATCATCAAAGGAGCTCAGAATAACACACCCACCCACTCTTGTCACTGGACCAAGCAATCTGCCAGGAGTAAAAGAAACATTCTAACTTAGGGGATTTTAATAAACAAATAGGATCACTGTCTTAATTATTTTCTTCTAGGAAAATGTGGCTTTAAAAAAATCAGCTCTTCTTGTTAGTGTCAGTTATTTTTCATAGTCAGAAGAATGTGAGAGACCATAAAAATTAGATTAGGGCCCCAAAGAATGTATTTCCCAAAGTTTGCTATGGAGAGTAGCTCACAGTAACATGGGCTCTGGAATTGGCTCTTGGTTCAAATCCAGGGCTAAGTCCCTTACCCTCTAACGACCACTGCCAATTTACTCAACCTTCCTTTCTCCAGTCTCTGTTTCTTCATAAATTTGTGCAGAATAAACCCATCTGCCCAGGTGATTGAGAAAATTAAAAGAAAAGATTCATGTGTAGTGAGGAACACACTTCTTGGCATGTGGTAATGGTACCTGCATGAGGATAATGGACCCAATCCTGGAATCCACATATCACTTAGGTTTTTCAATGGAGAGACATTATTTCAATGAATTCTTAGTAAAGACTAAATAGATGCTTAAATCAGGAAATTATAGGCATTTTCCTAAGCATTCATCACTGGAAAGGGATATGTTTTATGAAAGATTTGTAAGATGTAGAAGAGTTGGAGTTTTGCTCAGATAACTTTAAGTCAGCTCTTAATTACAGTCAAACCACTTTTAGTCCAAGATCTAAAGTCCAACAATGCAGCATCTTTGTTTTATGTACACAAATACTGTACTGCAATGGCTTCCTCTCCTCTCTCCCCTCCTTTTCTCTCTTCTTTTTCCCCTTCTTCCTCTTCCTCCTCTTCCTCTTCCCTTTCCCCTTCCCCTTCTCCTTCTCCTTTTCTTTCTCCTCCTCCCCTCCAACTCCTTCTCTCCCCCCCCTTTTTCTTTCTTTCTTTCTTTTTTCACTTTTTTATAGAATTTTTTTTATTAAATTCTTTTATTGGTACATTGTAGGTATACAACACAATTACATTTCTCACTGGGAATTGTACCTTTACATAATGCATCTTGGTTCTTATTTTTTCCCCATTCCTAGCCCTCCCTTCACCCCCTCCACCCTTCCCTATTTACAAAGACTTTATTTCCATTTTTTCCATTTCTCACCATTGTTCCTTTCCCTTCTTTCCTTTCCCCTGCCCCTCCTACTACCCCTACCCCTTTGGACCTTTTCTTCCTATTTTACATTATCGATTATTCATTCTAATCATTGGTGCATTTTAGGTATACAATATAATGACATTCATCATTGGAAATTTGCACCTTTACAAAGTCTCTCTTGGTTCTTATTTTTCACCCTTGCCCAGCCCTCCCTTCAACCCCTCCAGTCCTCCCTATTTACAAAGATTTTGTTCCTATTTTTCCATTTTCTCATATTAATCCCATTCCCTTCTATCCTTTCCCCTACCCCTCCCACTTCCTTCCCCTTTGCCCCTTTTCTTCCTATTTCACATTACCTATTATACATTTAGTCCTTATTTACACTTTCAGGTTCTCACACCAGAGAAACTGTTTGGTATTTACACATGTGTGTCCTATTTATTTCACTTAAGAGTACCGCCTCAGTGTGCATCCACTTAGCTATCAATGTCTCTAATTTCTCATTTTTGATGGCTGAGTAGTACTCTATTTTATAAAAAACCCACATTTTCTTTATCCAGTCTCCAGTTGATGGGCATTTGGGCTGTTTCCAAGTTTTAGCTATTACAAACTGTGCTGCTATGAACATGGGTGCACATATATCACTGTGGTATGATTCTTTTAATTCTTTGGGGAAGATCCCCAGCAGTGGAATAGCCCGGGCCCTGGTGGCTTCACTGCTGAATTCTACAAGACATTTAGAGAGGAACTGCTGCCGCTACTGTTTAAACTCTTCAGTGAAATTGAAAGGGAAGCAATACTTCCAAATTCATTCTTGGAAGCAAGCATCACCTTGATCCCCAAAGCAGAGAAAGACCCAACTGAAAAAGAGAACTATAGGCCAATCTCACTAATGAACATAGATGCAAAAATCATTAATAAGATAATGGTAAACAGAATACAGAAGATCATCAAGAAGATCGTACAACCTGATCAAGTGAGATTCATCCCAGGGATGCAGGGATGGTTCAATATATGCAAATCAATCAATATAATACACTATATCAATAGAGCCAAAGACAAAAACCATATGATTATCTCCATAGACACAGAAAAAGCATTTGGCAAAATCCCACATGCATTTATGACAAAAATCCTACAAAAAATTGGAATAGATGGTCTCTACCTCAAACTGGTAAAAGCCATCTATGAAAAACCAACAGCCAATATCATACTAAATGGTCAAAAACTGAAATCCTTCACACTAAAATCAGGAACAAGACAAGGATGTCCACTATCACCACTCTTGTTCAATAGAGTTCTGGAAACATTAGCCACGGCAATTAAACAAGAGAAAGAAATAAAAGGAATAAAGATAGGAAATGAAGAAGTCAAACTGTCATTATTTGCAGATGACATGATACTCTAAATAGAAGACCCCAAGAGCTCCACCAAAAGTCTTCTAGACTTAATAACCAAATTCAGTCAAGTAGCTGGTTCCAAGATCAACACACAAAAATCAATAGCTTTCCTCTACACCAATGACAGACTCACTGAGAGAGAAATAGGGCAAATAATTTCTTTTACAATAGCATCCAGAAAACTGAAATACCTAGGAATCATCCTAACGAAAGAAATCAAAGACCTCTTCTCTGAAAACTATGGCACTCTGAAAAGAGAGATTGAAGATGATATCAGAAAATGGACAGACATCCCCTGCTCCTGGGTAGGAAGGATTAATATAGTGAAAATGGCCATACTTTCTTCTTTCTTTCTTTCTTTCTTTCTTTCTTTCTTTCTTTCTTTCTTTCTTTCTTCTTTCTTTCTTTCTTTCCTTGTGGTACTGAAGATTATACTCAGGGCTTTCACACTGAGATACACCCCCACTGCTTTTTATTCTTTATTTTGAAACAGGGTTTTACTGAGTCACTGACTTACCCAGGCTGGTGTCAAATTTTTGATCCTCCTGCCTGAGACTCTCAAAGTGTTGGAATCACAGACATGTGCTTCATGCACCTATCTCTGAGTGGAAAAAAGCTCTGTATGATGTAAAATATATCATCTCAGAATCTGCAGGTGGTTTTCTTTCTCACAGAATGAGATACAAATTTCTCACTACTTGACTTGGGCTCTGTTACCATCCTGATCACCTCACTCCTTTTCTTGTGCCCTCCTGCAGCCACAGGAGCTTCTTCACACACACCAAGCATGCTCCTGCTTCAGAATCTTTGGCCCTGCCTTTTCTCTTTGGAATTTTATTGTTTCACATACTCATGTGGCTTACTTCTTTACTTTTTTTTAGGCTTCTGCTACAGTATCACAAAACCAGAATAACCTTCCTGAAAGTTCTTTTTAAATAGTCACCCAATGTTGCCATTCTGTATCTCCTCACTTGCTTTATTTTTCTTTATAGAGCCTATTAAGTCTTAATATAGGAAGCTTAATGTAATGAGGTCCAGCCCCCACTGCTGCAACTGGCCTCAATGCCATATTGATATTTGTCATCTTCATTTTCCACCATCACTCTAGATTTCCCCCATCCTTTTCCAACACTTCAGAGGGTCTAGGTTGTTTTTCAGGAGTCATCTAGAAGGGACTCAGACCTTCATCCCCAAGTGCTCTGGCTTTCTTTAGCCATTCTGGGCTGAGGCTGATGCAGCTGCCATTTATAGTTATCACTGGGCATTGAAATTATCACCAAGAGATGCCCTATTGAATCTCTTGGTCCTAGACATATTCCCTTTGGGCCCATCACTTCTATTTCGTGGTAACAACCTCAGTTCTTCATACTAATCAGGGTCAATTGCTTTAATAAGAATTTCACAAGTGGGTCATTGAGAATAATGTGAAAAGGACCAATCTGTTTGTACATTGACTCCTAGACCCACATATTATAGTGATTAGAGAATCAGTCCTGGTGATTCTGTGCATATACCACATGGTAAAGGAGGCAGTTCAACCCCATAGGGTGTTGTGCCCAAGCTAGCATCTCAGGTGGGCCATTCCATTATTGTGTTATGTGGGCTACCTCTTGGTGATGAAATACATTTTAAGAGCAATCAATCCCCTGGTCATGTACAGATTATCACACCCCCTTGCCCCTTGCCTCCTTAATTGGAGGCAAAGTTGTGTAGGGTCCTGTATCAGGAAAGAAGATATTTTATAAAGCCCTATATAGCAATGCTGGCAACAGCACTGGGGTCAGGGAAGGCAAAGCCATATCCAAAATAGGTGTCAATTCTAGGAATAGAATTAGGTCTGATTTAATCAACTTGCTACCAAGTGTCTGACTAGTATCCTCGAGGGTAGTACCTTATCTATGCTCATCTCTACTGCTGGCCAGAAGGCTATCAAAATGGCAAGAGCCATATGGGCCTTGGTGAGGGGGAATTGATAGTGCTGTGTCCATGCCTAGTCTTTACCGCTGTCACCATGGCCAGGCCATCATGAGCTAATTACACAATTATTTGAATAGCTATGGAGGGAGGCTCATTGACATTAGAAGATAGGTCATCTTGTCTATTTGGTTGTTGAAGTTCTACTGATTCTTACTGTGCTTATGAGCATAGTATAAGACTTGCAAAATCCTCATCCTTTATGCCTGTTCTCATGTGCCTCATCATTGTAGGCCATGTAGGTAATTTTTTTTCTTTTTTCGGTGCTGGGGATCAAACTCAGGGCCTCAACATGCTAGGCAAATACTCTACCATTGAGCTACATCCCTAGTTCACTGTGGGCCATTCAGAATATGCTGTAGAATTTTCTACCCAAGGGACAGATGATGCAACTCTACCACCAGTTGTCCTTATTAGTCAAAGTTTTCCCCCAAAGGGTGTAATTTCCTTGAATATCTAGATTTATGTATGTGTTAATGCTAAGCAGATTCCTGTAGACACCTATTGTGGATATCAAAGAAAGTCAGGCTGGAGAGCATAACAGATTTATGATCTGGCTAAGACAAGATCTTTATGTGATTATACCTGGACACACCTGGTTGCTGCAGCAAAAGTTGGAATAAGTGGTGGGCTGAGATGCAGTGAAGCCTAAGAGGTGTCTATTATACCTTCAAAGCCCAGAAAAGAGCCATGTCCTATGGCACGTGCCTGTAATCCCAGCTACTGGGGAAGCTGAGCTAAGAGGATCACAAGTCTGAGGCTAGCCTGGAAAACTTAGTAAGATATTGTCTCAAAAAATGGCTGAGGATGTAATTCACTGGTAGAGGCCGAGGTGTAATTCAGACCTCGGTCCCCAGTTTTAAAAAAAGCCCACCATAACCTGGGAGGCAGGCATGTTTATAAGAAAGTGCTAAATTATGTAATTCAGATAATTAGATAATAGGATATTTCCAAATATGCATGTCTAATTGTGTGGGGCTTCCAACAAGGACAACTACAAAAAGTTGTTAGCAAAGGAAGAGATGAGTCAGGCTGGAGTTGGAAAGCAGGAGCGGGTACTTTGTGGCATGGCTGATGAAGCTGAGGATCTGAGCTCCTCCAGCTTAGGAAAGCTGAATTGCAATGCCCTGGTGAAGACCTGGAGGTGAAGGACAGGAAAGGGATCACTCAGCCTGAGAAGAATGCAGGGATTGTCTTGGCTTAGACAGATTTTCTTCCTTCTGCCTCCTTCGAGATAGACTGCCTTATTTACACTTTTGATTTGTCACACAAGAGAAACAATGTGATATTTAAACACGTGTCTGATTTATTTCACTTAAAAGTATGGTCTCAAGGTACATCTATTTACCTAAAAATGTCTCAAGTTTATCCTTTTCTATGGTGTAGTAGTACTCCATTGTAGATAAAAAACACATTTTCTTCATCCATTTATCTGTTGATGGGCATCTGGTCTGTTTCCAAGATTTGGCTATTACAAATTGTGCTGTTGTAAACATGGATGTGTATATATCACACCCATGGTATAAAGCTTTTAACTCTTTCATGAAGATACCAAGAAGGGGAATAGCTGGGTCAAATGGAACCTCAGGGAAACAAGAGGGAGGAAGGGGAAAGGAAGGAAGTGAAAAGTTAAAAAAAAAAAAAGAGAGCGAATGGAAGGAAAAAATGGAAACAAAGCTTTTGTAAATGAGGAGGGGATGAGGGGTTGAAGGGTGGGGAGGGGAGTGGGGAAAAAAGAATTAAGATATGTACAGGTACAAATTTCCTATGATGAATGTGATCGATATGTATGACAAATATGTATTAATAAAAAATAAAGTTAAAAAAAAAGACAGACTGCCCTCCCTGTTGTGACACAGAGTGGTACATGTTTTGTTTTGTTTTTTTTGTACCAGGGATCGAATTCAGGACCTTGTGCTTGCGAGGCAGGCACCGGAACCACTGAGCTAAATCCTCGGCCCTGGTACATGCTTAAATAAATACACTTCAGAGTGGGATGAATCCTCTCTGAATCGTGGTTCTACTGTTGAGTCAATTTCCTTAAAACCCTCACTCTTCAGTTTTCTCATGTACCAACTGAGGCTTACAGCAGTATCTACTTCATAGATTTATAATGAAGATTAAGTTAATTAATTTATAGAAAACATTTAAGTTAGTGCCTGGCACATAATTAGTGCTAATAAATATTAGTCACTAGTATTAAGGAAACTGCAATCAGTGACTTTGAAAAACTAAAGGAAACCTAACGAGAACAAAATAATAAGAATGGGAAACATTGGGCAGTGAAGATAAAAGAGATAAACTATACTGCCATACAACACAAAGTAAACAACTTTAAGAAAAGTTCTTCAAAAAAGTATTCAGTCATGTCTTCTGCAGAAAGTGCTCTGAGATGCCTGGGGCATCTCAGAGGTATTCAGCAGAAATGCCTTTTTTGAGCAAAGAAAACTAATCAAATAATAATGGCCATGTTGACATTATAAAAAAAAAAACAGTGGCAAAAAAACCAAAACTGTTGGTAGGATCATCTCCTTTTGGAATCTATAGCGCATATGGGTAGGTTGGGCTTTTTCTCATTTCTCTAGTGTATGGCTGGATTAGCCAGGCAAATGCAATCTGCCTCCACATCAGAGGGAGAATATCTCCATGCAGAAAGGGCTACAGCTGTCACTGATGACCCCACACACATCCTGAGAATACAATGATTTGCTGTAGCAAAGTTTTTTTTCTCTTTTGTGGGATTGAGGATTGGACTCATGGAATGCTGAGCTATATCTGAGCCTTTTCTAACATTTTTATTTTGCAGCAGGGTCTCACTACATTTCGAAGACTGACCGTGAAACTTAGAACCTTCCTGCCTCATCCTCCTGAGTAGCTGGGAGTACAAGTTTGTGCAACCACATCTGGCTTGGAGCCACACACCGACCCCCCTTTGGGGAGAAAATACTTCTCCAGAGCAGGCTTCCTTTGGCTCATTTTTTGTGAGCCAAAGTTTCCAGGCACTGAATATGATTGAGAAAATATAAAGCATTTGGCTGTTGGTTTGACAAGTTAACCAAAATATCATGAGGAGTTTCTGTTTTGGCCTTCTGCCTCTAAGGTGCACTCTTTCCAGTGCTAAATTTCTTTGTGAATCTGCCTTAGCAATTAACATGAGGATGTAAATGACCTTTGGCAATCATTAGTTCCTTAATCATCATCTGCCTTCCCTTTATTCTCCAACAGATCCTGACCCACTTCAGTTTTGTGTTATAAAACCCTTCTATTATTTTCTAGGTTCAAAGGGCCTTCTTTAATTTTTTTTCTTTTATTATGAAAGTAATACTTGCTTATTAGGAAAAATCAGATAGTTGAGAATGGTACAAAGTGAAAAGTAAAATTATCCTCCCCATTCTGCTAACAACCACTCCATCCTCTTCACTGGAGGTTCACCACTGACAACAGAAACTGTATATATTTCTAGGAACTACCCATTTATCAAAGGGGATTGTGCCCATTTGATCCATGTCACAAATATATGCTTTTGTATAACTCACTTTTTTGCAATTTATTTTTTACAATATTGAGAATACCTTTTCATGTGTTCAGATAGATTTACCTTGTTCTTTTTAATGAGTGCATGGTATTCTTATAATGCTAGTATTGTGTGGCTTTACTAGAAATTATCCAACCAATTCCCATTTCCAAATTTTCTCTGTTACAAAGATGATTTTGTTGTATCTGATGGTGCGTACAATTAACATTTTGGTATAGTGCTAAAATTTGAACCAATTTAGACTCCCATTAGCAGTGTGTAAGAGTGCGTATTATTGCACTCTCTCCCAAGGGCCTCAGTCTGCTGAGGAAGTGGTCAAGGCTTTAAAATCAGGCAGACCTATTTCTGAATCATAGTCCTGCCATTCATTATCTATGCAGCCTCTTTTAAGTTACTAAGCCCACTGGGGCCTCTGTTTTCTCACCTGTAAGATGAAAGAAAAGAATACCTTCTGGGTAGATTTGCTATGATAACTAAGTGAAATAATGCAAGCAAAGAAACTAGTACCATGCCTGCCAGACAGTAGCTGCTCAGGGTGATGCCCTGTCTTTAATTGCAGATCTCTAACATGCCCTTCTTGTTTACACCTGCTTCCTATTGCCAACTGCTCCACCTGGGATGCCCTTTTCTCATGTTCTTGGTGAAAATTCTCACAGAGAAGTAAGAGACACATATGCTGGGGTTTTAGGGGCATTTCTCTCATATTAATGAATGAGATTCTGGCTTACTTGATATATTTCCCAGATGCTCAAACCCACTTTGATAATCTGATTTTATTTACTTATTTATTTTTTAGTGCTGGAGATTCAACCAGGCCCTCACACATGTGAAGCACTTACCCTACCACTGAGCTCCATCCCCAGCCCAGGAATTTATTTATTTATTTATTTATTTTTTGGTGCTGGAAATCGAACTCGGGTCCTTCCACTTGTGCAGCAGGCGGCAAAACCATTGAGCTAAATCCCCGGCCCCCCAGGAATTTTTTTTTTAAATTAAGATCTGGAAGAACTAAAGACAAGACCACTCTAAGTCCATTAACTTACAGGAAAGAGCGAACCTAGTGAGGAGTCAAGGAAAGCAGACACATTCAAAGTCACTTCCTTCTGTGTTCGATATTCATTCCTCATGGATCTTCCCCAGTTGCTAGAAAGTAAATCAGGTGCCAAAGCTCAGAAGGCTTTATGTTGTGGAGAACAAGATGTGATGGTCTCTGCGGCAAGGCAACGCTAACCCTACCCCAGTAAAATGATTTGTGGGAGCTTTGACTGCAAGAAGATTTTAGTTTTGGCATGAAAAGCCATATCAGATCATTTGAATTTATTTCCCACTTCAGTTTGCCCATCTGCTCCAGGAAATATGATTTAAATCCATTTTATCAGAAGCTTTCCATAGGCACCAAGTTACCCAGCAACTCCAAGCTTCCTTTGGTGAGTTGTTTCCAACATCAACAGCATTCACACTTTTTCACAATGGGTTTGCTGCGAGAGCACAGGTGTAGTGAAAACCACCACTAAATCAAAGCCAACATGGGAAAGGAAAAGACTCATATCAATATCGTCCTCATTGGACACGTGGATTCGGGCAAGTCCACCACTACCGGTCATCTGATCTACAAATGTGGTGGCATTGACAAAAGAACCACTGAAAAATTTGAGAAGGAGGCTGCCAAGATGGGAAAGGGTTCTCTCAAGTACGCCTGGGTCTTGGATAAACTGAAAGTCGAGCATGAGCGTGGTGTCACCATTGACATCTCCCTGTGGAAATTTGAGACCAGCAAGTATTACGTGACTATCACTGATGCTCCAGGACACAGAGACTTTATCAAAAACATGATTACAGGCACATCTCAGGCTGATTGTGCTATCCTGATTGTTGCTGCTGGTGTTGATAAATTCGAAGCTGGTATCTCCAAGAACGGGCAGACCCGTGAGCATGCCCTTCTGGCTTACACATTGGGTATGAAACAACTCATTGTTGGTGTTAACAAAATGGATTCCACTGAGCCACCCTACAGCCAGAAGAGATATGAGGAAATTGTTAAGGAAGTCAGCACCTACATTAAGAAAATTGGCTACAACCCTGACACAGTAGCTTTTGTGCCAATTTCTGGTTGGAATGGTGACAACATGCAGGAGCCAAGTGCATGCCTTGGTTCAAGGGATGGAAGGTCACTCGTAAAGATGGCAATGCCAGTGGAACCACACTGCTTGAAGCTTTGGATTGCATCCTGCCACCCACTTGCCCAACTGACAAGCCTTTGTGACTGCCCCTCCAGGATGTCTACAAAATTGGTGGTATCGGTACAGTCCCTGTGGGCAGAGTGGAGACTGGTGTTCTCAAACCTGGCATGGTGATCACCTTTGCACCAGTCTGTGTCCCAACTGAAGTAAAGTCATGTTGAAATGCACCATGAGGCTTTGAGTGAAGCTCTCCCTGGTGACAATGTGGGCTTCAACGTCAAGAACATGTCTGTCAAAGATGTTCATTGTGGCAATGTTGCTGGTGACAGCAAAAATGACCCATGAATGGAAGCAGCTGGTTTCACTGCTCAGGTGATTATCCTGAACCATCCAGGCCAGATCAGTGCTGGCTGTGCTCCTGTACTGGATTGCCATACAGCTCACATTGCTTGTAAGTTTGCTGAGCTGAAAGAAAAGATTGATCGCCTGTCTGGTAAGAAGCTGGAAGATGGCCCCAAATTCTTGAAATCTGGTGATGCTCCATCATTGACATGGTTCCAGGCAAGCCCATGTGTGTCGAGAGCTTCTCTGACTATTGACCTCTGGGTCATTATGCTGTTTGTGATATGAGACAGACAGTTGCTGTGGGTGTCATCAAAGCAGTGGACAAGAAGGCTGCTGGAGATGGTAAGGTCACCAAGTCTGCCCAGAAAGCTCAGAAGGCTAAATGAACATCACCCCTAACACCTGCCACCCCAGTCTTAATCAGTGGTAGAAGACTGCTCTCAGAACTGTTTCTCCCAATTGGCCATTTAAGTTTAATAGTAAAAGACTGGTTAATGATAACAATGCATCGTAAAACCTTCAGGAGTAAAGGAGAATGTGTTTTGTGGACCATTTGTTTTCTTTTTGTGTGTGACAGTTTTAAGTTATTAGTTTTTAAAATCACTTTCTAATGGAAACAACTTGACCAAAAACCTGTCACAGAATTTTGAGACCCATTAAAATAAAGTTTAATGAGGAAAAAATAAAGAGCAGTCACCACTTGAGGAGGATGCATTTTTCACCTGCAAAGTTTATGAAGCAAGAATTAAATATTGAAACTGCCATTGTTGCTGCGTATGAATATAAAACCTATTAAATTACATAGAGGGGATTATATTGGGGGTTATATTTCTAAAGAGAAAATTTCAATTAACCTGCATGACTATAAACTTAAATGAAATAGTTGTTTAATTTGCAATAACCAATCCAAATGCAGCATTGCTCCGCTCTAATTTAGGATCTTTAACAAAATCTAATTAGTATTTTGCATTTTTTGGCCGCTTTGGTAAGTCAAAAAGACTTAGTTTTTATGGCTTTGGCAAATATGTTCCTTGGCTCCATTATAAGAATATGGGATTAGAGCTGTAGGTCAAGATGATGGGTTAAGCACATGCAGAAACATCACTATTCTCCAAACACACAAGAATAGTGAATAAAATATTCAGTGCATATTGATAGATATACATATCTGCAATCCAGAACAAAAAGGGAAATACTGGATGAGAAATGGAAAGAAAAACCAGCTGGTTATCAAAGACAGGAGCTGCATGACCATAGGGATCCAAACATGAATAAGACCGCCAGGATTGTAGTCTTAATATCACCTTGGGAACAGGCTCTCATTGCCCCTGCATGTGTCAGGAAACTGGGATTGGGATTTTCACATGAAACAAGAAGCTAAAACCTGTTTATCTGCTTGTGCACAGCAACAAAAATCACTTTTCCCATCACCTAAGGTTGCAACCAAAAATGTACTATTTACTATGCCCCGCTAAATTATTATTTAAAATAGAGGCTGAATCAATCATATTTGTAGATAGACAAGGACCTTGAAAATTTACAACCCTCAGATTCTTACAAATCTACTAAGTAGTTAGTATAAGAATATTAACTGTTGGGCCGGGGATTTGGTTCAGTGGTTTCACTGCGTGCTGCGCAAGCGCAAGGACCCGAGTTCGACCTCTGGTACCAAAAAAAAAGAATATTAACTGTAACAATACTACTAATAATGTTTATGCTTCAAACGAGTTGGAACTAAAATTCCCGGTAATTACATGAGCTTTAGTTGGAGATGGAGAGATGTGTAGTTTTGTATAGAGTTGCATTGTTCTAAGGTTTTATCTTGCTTGAAAGGCTACTAGAAACTGGTTTAATTTAGATGATTTCAAAAATATTAATATAAGTAAATCTGTAGAATTGTGAAGGGTATGAGCTATTTCTGAAATCTTGAAGCCTAGGACATAAGCTTCTATTAAGGAGATATCAGATTGAGGGAACATTGAGCAAAATAATTTTCCCCTAGCAATAAGAAGTGCAAGGACGGGGGCTGGGGATTTAGCTCAGTGGTTCCGTCGCTTGCCTCGCAAGCACAAGGACCCGAGTTCAACCCCCGGTACCAAAAAAAAAAAAAAAGAAGAAGTGAAAGGAGGAGACAGAAGTGACTTTAGGTTAATAGAGAAGCTAAATCACCAACAAATGAGCAGACTTTGACTTAACAGGGTGAAAAGAACTGGTCATAGTCAAAACTACCTTTTACTAATCTGTCCAAGGCAGTAGTTCCCAAATTTTTTGGTCTCAATGCCCATTTACATTCTTAAAAATTACTGATAATGCCAAAGAGCTCTTTATGGGTTTATGTGAAAAGAAGGAAGGAGAGAGATTAGATATTGATCATATTAGAAATGAAAACTGCCTAACCTTCCCCCTTATCCATGAGGATATCCTCCACAACCCCAGTGGATACCCGAAAGCTTAAATACTGCCAGACTCCATAATTTAATGCCCTTTCCATCTTAACTAAGCACTTATCATACACTGTGGCCATAACCTTTTTGGTTTGAGGTGTAATACTAAGCCCAGCATGAATTTCCCTTTTCTTCACAATTTCATGGGCAGAAGATTTGTTCCTACTGGAGATCCCGGCAACCTTAGCATATGGGGTTTTTTTCTCTTTCCTTATGAAGTCAAGAACTTACATCTTATTGAAAGGAAGCACTTCACAGCTTCTCCTTGGCATGTCTGAATTGCCAGCATCACTACTTGTATGCTTTAGAATCATTATTAAGTAGTACGAAGGTTACTGGAATATAAATATTCTGATACCATAACTACCCATCTGATAACCCAGATGGTTTCTAAGTGACCCATGGGTGGGTAGTGAATACAGCATGGATATGCATGAGAAAATATACTTCACATTCTGGGTGGATCACAGTGGGATGGCATGAGATTTCATCACACAAATCAGATGGCGTGCAATTTAAAATTTATAGATTGTTTATTTCTGGAATTTCCCATTTAACATTTCCAGACCACTCCAGGTAACTGGGACTCTGGAAAGTGAAAACACAAATGAGAGAACTATTGTAATACACAAGGACCCGGTCCCAAATACCAATCAGAGTAATGACATCATCATGTATCACATAGCCTCTGAAAAACTCCCTGTACACAAAAGAAAGAACAAGAGAGAAAAAGGTAAGTAATGTCTTGATATTATTTGAAACAGTTTGACCTCTCCAACTCCCTTGAAATAGTCTAGGGGACCCCAGGTGGCCCCAGACCTTATTTTGAGATCCACTCCTTCAAGCTACACCATACACCAGCACTCTTTTCATGTTAGCATCTGTGTGCCCTGTAAGGCCCGCCTCCATCTTACTAAACTCCAAATGTATTTTGCTCTTGCCTTTTTCTGAACTCACAGAACTTACTTGGCACTTATTTGGACCATCTTTGATAGTCTTGTTTTGTTTTATAATTTGACTTTTAAGTAGATGTGCATGTGTCTTCTCTGCTTAATTTGATCAGAATTTATGCAAGTCCAGACACAAATATTCTAGTTCTTTTTTCTTAAAGGCATTAATTTGTAATAGTGTCAACTTAATAAGAATTAATGGAGATTGTAATGGCTCTTAATTTATAAATTAGTTATAACTAAAATAGGTACTCTTAAAATTATTTAGAAAGAAGTTATTTTATCATAGATCAACAAGTAAAAAGGATCAAGCTGAATCCAGTTCTTGTTTTACTCCTGATGGTCAGTACATTACAGTGCAGCCAGACTCTAAGGCCAGAAATATGAAGTCATGCTCAGTTTCTAATTTCTAGTTTCACACCCAACTGGCCAGTAAATCCTGTTGATTGTACTTTGGAACTGACTCCTGAGGTGGCCCTAGTCTTCCCACACCTACTGTCATGGCCTCAGTCAAGTTTCCGTCACTTCTTGTCTCGAGTATAGGAACAGCCTCTATTAGGCTGACCTCTCATCTCATCTCATCCCCACATATATATCATCGGTGTTATATTCCTGAAAATTGATTTGATGTTGGTAATTTTGTTGTGTAAAAATTATCTCCCTGACAGTGAATTTTCCTCTGCTAGATTCCATGATATACTACATTTTACCTAATACTGTTGGCTAAAGGATGGTGTATTACTCAATTTTGTGTCATTACAACAAAATACTTGAGGAAACTAACTTATAGGAGAAAAGGTGTAGTTAGCTCACAGCTTTGGAAGCTGAAAGTCCACTGGTGCAGGGCAGGTTTGATGCATCATCTTGTGGTGGGCGGGGAGGGGGCGGAAGAAGTGAGCAAATGATTACAAGTGCAACCAGGAGAAAAAGAAAGAAGGTGGGGCCAAGCTCAGGCTTTTATTTCCTTTTTTAAAAAACAAATTTTATTGGTACATTTTAGGTATACAGTATAATGACATTCATCATTGGAAATTTGCACCTTTACATAGTCTCTCTTGGTTCTTATTTTTTCCCCCTTCCCCTGCCCTCCCTTCAACCCCTCTATCCCTCCCTATCTACAAAGACTTTGTTTCCATTTTTTCTTTTTCTCATATTAATTCCATTCCCTTCTTTCCTTTCCCCTACCCCTCCCACTTCCCCTTCCCCTTTGCCCCTTTTCTTCCTATTTCATGTTATCTAGTATACCTTTTAGTCCTTATATACAGTTTCTCACACTAGAGAAACTATTCAGTATTTACACATGTGTGTCCTATTTATTTCACTTAGGAGTATTGCCTCAATGTGCATCCATTTAGCTATAAATGTCTAGGGCCCGGGGATTTAGCTCAGTGGTTTCACCGCCTGCCTCACAAGCCTAAGGTCCCGAGTTCAATCCCTGGTACTAAAAACAAATAAACAAACAAACTATAAATTTCTCATTCTTTATGGCTGAGTAGTACTCCATTTTATAAAATAATCCACATTTTCTTTATCCAGTCTCCAGTTGATGGGAAATTGGGCTGCTTCCAACCTTTAGCTATTACAAACTGTGCTGGTATGAACATGGGTGCACATGTGTCACTGTGGTATGATTTTTTCAATGCTTTGGGGAAGATACCCAGCAGAGGAATAGCTGGGTCAAATGGAACCTCCAGTCCTAGTTCTTTGAGGTATCTCCATACTGATTTCCACAGTGGTCGCACCAGTCTACACCCCCACCAGCAGTGGAGCAGGGTTCCTCTTTCCCCTCAGCCCCGCCAGCATTTGTTATTGGTTGATTTCATGATAGCACACATTCTTTTTGGGGTGAGTTAGAATCTCAGGCTTGTTTTCATTTGCATCTCTCAAATGACCAGTGATGTTGAACATTTTTTCATGTGTTTATTTGCTTTTTCTACTTCTTTGAAAAATGTCTGTTAATTTCAGATGCCCATTTTTGGACTGGGTCTTTAAATTTGGGAGGTCTGATCTTTTTAAGTTCTTTATAGATTCTAGATAGTACACTTTTGTCTGAGGAACAGTAGGTGAAAATTTTTTCCCACATCGTGGGTTGTCTCTTCACTCTGTTTGTTGGTGGTTTCTCTTGCTATGCAAAAGCTTTTTAATAAGAAGAGATGCCACTTGTTGATTGTTTGTGTTAGTTCACGGGCAACTGAGATTTTGTTCATAAAATCTTTTCCTACACCAATGTCTTCAACAATTCTACCTAACCTCTGTTCCAGCCAGTTCAGCGTTTCTGTTTTAATATTTAGATCTTTAACCCATTTTGATTTTAGTTTAGTGCATGGTGAGAGATATAGGCCTAGTTTTAGTCTTTAGCAAGTTGAAGCACAATTTTTCCAGCACGATTATTAAAGAGGCTATCTTTCCTCCAGCGAGGATGCTTGGCTTCTTTGTTGAACATGAGGCGGCTAAGTGTGTCTGGAGTTGTTTCTGCATCTTCTAATCTGTCCTACTGGTCCTCAGGTCTATTTCTTTGCCAGTACCATGCTGTTCTTATCACAGTAGCTTTGTAGTATAGTTTCAAGTTGGGGGTTGTGATACTCCCTGCCATGTCTCTGTTACCTAGAATTGGTTTTGCTATTCAAGGTCTCCTCTTGTTCCAAATGAGTTTTTGGATTGTTTTCTCAAGGTCCATGAAGTATGCTGCTGGGATTTCAATCGGGATTGAATTGAATCTATATAGCAGTTTTGGAACTATGGCCATTTTCACTATGTTGGATCTTCCTACCCAGGAGCACGGGATATCTTTCCATTTTCTGCTATCATCTTCAATCTCTCTTTTCAGAGTGCTATAATTTTCAGAGAAGAGGTCTTTGATTTCTTTTGTTAGGTTGACTCCTAGGTATTTCAGTTTTTTGGATGCTACTGTAAAAAGAATTGTTTGCCCAATTTCTCTCTCAGTGAGTCTGTCATTGGTGTAGAGGAAAGCTATTGATTTTTGTGTGTTGACCTTGGAACCAGCTACTTGACTGAATCTGGTTATTAAGTCTAGAAGACTTTTGGTGGAGTTCTTGGGGTCTTCCATGTAGAGTATCATGTCATCTGCAAATAATGACAATTTGACTTCTTCATTACCTATCTTTATTCCTTTTATTTCTTTCTCTTGTTTAATTGCCGTGGCTAATGTTTCCAGAACTCTATTGAACAAGAGTGGTGATAGTAGACATCCTTGTCTTGTTCCTGATTTTAGTGTGAAGGATTTCAGTTTTTGACCATTTAGTATGATATTGGCTATTGGTTTTTCATAGATGGCTTTTATCAGTTTGAGGTAGAGACCATCTATTCTAATTTTTTGTAGGGTTTTTATCATAAATGCATGTTGAATTTTGTCAAATGCTTTTTCTGCATCTATGGAGATAATCATATGGTTTTTGTCCTTGGCTCTGTGGATATAGTGTATTACATTGATTGATTTGCATATGTTGAACCATTCCTGCATCGCTGGGATGAATCCCACTTGGTCAGGGTGTATGATCTTCTTGATGATCTTCTGCATTCTGTTTGCCATTATCTTATTAAGGATTTTTCCATCTGTGTTCATTAGTGAGATTGGCCTATAGTTCTCTTTTTCAGTTGGGTCTTTCTCTGCTTTGGGGATCAAGGTGATGCTTGCTTCCAGGAATGAATTTGGGAGTGTTGCTTCCCTTTCAATTTCATTGAAGAGTTTCAACAGTAGTGGCAGCACTTCCTCTCTAAATGTCTTGTAGAATTCAGCAGTGAAGCCATCAGGGCCCGGGCTTTTCTTAGTTGATAAGTTTTTAATTACATTTTCAATTTCATTGGTTGATATTGGGTTGTTCAGAATGTTTAGGTCTTCTTCGTTCAACTTTGGTAATTCCTATGTATCTAGGAATCTGTCCATTTCTTCTGTGTTGTCCATCTTATAGGCGTATAGGTTCTGGAAGTAGGTATTGATGATCCTCTGGATTTCTGCTGGGTCTGTTGTAATTTCACCCTTTTCATTCCTAATTGCATGGATTTGGGCCTTTTCTTTGCTTTTTCTCATAAGGTTAGCTAAGGCTTTCTCAATCTTGTTGATTCTTTTGAAGAACCAACTCTTGATTTTTTGTATCGTTCTCTTAGTCTCCATTGCATTGATTTTTCCTCTGATCTTTATAATTTCCTGCCTTGTATGAGCTTTGGGGTTGTCCTGCTCTTCTTTTTCTAGAAGCTTGAGATTCAGCATCAGGTTGTTTAATTGGGCTCGTTCTGTTTTCCTAATATGCATATTCACTGCTATGAATTTCCCTTGTAAGACAGCTTTCATTGTGTCCCATGGATTCCGATATGTTGTATTGTCATTGTCATTTAATTGAAGGAACTGTCTGATTTTTTCTTTAATTTCCTCTGTGACCCATTGGTTATTCAGAAGTGTGTTGTTCAATTTCCACGTGTTTATGAAATTTTTTGAGTTTCTTTTGCTATGGATCTTCAATTTCATCGCACTATGGTCTGATAATATACAGGGGATCACTTCAATTCCTTTGCACTTACTTAAACATGTTCTATGTGTGAGTATGTGGTCTATTTTGGAGAATGACCCATGTGCAGCTGAGAAGAATGTGTATTCTGATTTTGTGAGGTGGAACACTCTGTAAACATCTGTTAAGTTCCTTTGTTCAAGAGTTCAATTGAGTTCCAGTATTTCATTACTTATTTTTAGTCTAGTTGATCTATCTATTTGTGACAGTGGGGTGTTGAGGTCCCCCACCACAACTGTATTAGTGCATATATGACTTTTCATGTCCGTTAGTATTTGTTTTATGTAGTTGGGCACACTAGTGTTTGGTGCATAGATATTTATGATTGTCATCTCTTCCTCTTGGATGCTTCCCTTTACAAGGATGTAGTGTCCTTCTTCATCTCTCTTAATCAATGTTGGTTTGAAATCTATTTGATCTGCAAAGAGGATAGTTACTCCTGCTTTTTTTCAGGGTCCTGTCACATGGAGTATTGTTTTCCACCCTTTAACTTTCAGTCTATGAGTTTCCTTTTGAATTAAGTGTATTTCTTGTATGCAGCATATTGTTGGATTTTGCTTCTTGACCCATTCTGCCAGTCTATTTCTTTTGATTGGTGAATTGAGACCATTAACGTTGATGGTTATAACTGAAACGTATTGACTTGTCATTGCCATGACTTTTTCTTTTTGTTGGATTCTCCCCCTTTACATTTAATTTCTTGTCCTGCCAGATGGGTTCATTCTGCTTTGCTTCCTGGGGCTGTGATCCTCAATGTCTGTTCTGAGGATATTGTGTAAAATTCTTTGGAGTGCTGGTTTGGTATTCATGAAGTTCCTGAGGTGCTCTTTGTCATGAAAGCATCTTATTTCTCCATCAATTTTGAAATATAGTTTTGCAGGGTACATCAATCTGGGTTGGAGGCTGTTTTCTTTTAGGCCTTGGAATATGTCACTCCAAGCTCTTCTTGCCTTGATGGTTTGTGTGGAGAAGTCTGCTGTGATTCTGATGGGCTTTCCTTTGTATGTGATTTGTTTCTTTTCTCTGACTGCTTGGAGAACTTTGTTCTTCTGTTGTGTTTCTGGAATCTTAACAATTATATGCCTATGTGTAGATTTTTTTAGATCAAGGCTATTTGGAGTCCCATATGCCTCACTTATCTGTATGTGAAGCTCTTTTCCCCTGCTTGGGAAGTTTTCTGCCATTATTTCTGTGAAGAGATTTTTTTATGTCATCTCCACTCTCTCCTGTTTCTTCATTGAGCCCAATCAGTCTTATGTTATTCTTCTTTGCATCATCTAGCAGCTGCTGGATTGATTTCTCATGGTCCCTTATAATTTTGAAGCAATTTTTCTTTTCTTTTCCTGGTCACTAATTGCAATCTTACCTTCTATATCTGAAATTCTGTCCTCACATTGGCTCATTCTGTTGTGTAGACTTTCAATGGAATTTTTCATGTCCTGGAAATCTATTTGCATCTGTTTTATGGATTTCATTTGTTTCTTATGTTGGGAGTCCATCATGTTCCTCAGGTCCTCTCTAGATTTATTGATCATGTCTTGCACTAGGGGCACAATTTCTCCTGTTATCTGAGAAATTACTTCTGATTTCATTTTTTCCAGATCCCCTTTTGTTGCCAGTTCAGTGGGTCCAGGTGGTTGAGTATCAGAGTGTTCCATCTCATTTCCCTTTGGGGTTGCTGTAGGTGATCTGGAAGTCTGGTTTTGAGACTTATTTATGTGTTTTCCCATTTCGACTGGGGCAGGGGGCTGTTAGCACCTGCATGGATTACCTCCTCTGAGCTGGGTGAGGTGGGACAGGGGCCGCGAGCAGTGGTAGGGATGGTGATCCAAAAGCCCTTTCCTGTGGGCTGTGAGCAGCGGGAGGGATGGTGGCTCAGAAGCCCCTCCCTCTGGGCCAGGAGTGGTGGGAGGGATGGTGGCCTGGAAGCCCCTTCCTCTGGGCCAGGAGCAGCGGGACAGAAGGTGGCCCAAAGACCCTTTCCTCTGGGCTGGGAGTAGCAGGAGGGATGGTGACCAGGAAGCCCTATCCTCTGGACCGGGAGCAGTGGGACGGCGGCTCAGAAACCCCTACCTCTGGGCTGGGAACAGTGGGATTCAGTACCTTGTTCTGGTGGTCTGGTGTCCTCTGCATCTTTGTAGTGTGGAAGCAGGTGGCTGCCTGTCTGCAGCGGGGTGATTTGGTGTCTTCCGCGCGACTCAGGACCTCGGTAGGGCATGAACAGACCTTCCTGTGTGCAGCCGGCTGATTCAGCATGTTTTGTGCCACTCAAGACCTCAGTAGGGCATGCACAGACCTGCCTGTCTGCAGCAGGGTGATTCGGCATCTTCCGCGTGACTCAGGACTTCGGTAGGGCGTGCAGAGACCTGCCTGTCTGCAGCAGGCTCTGGTGCATAGATATTAATGATTGTCATCTCTTCCTCTTGGATTCTTCCCTTTACAAGGATGTAGTGTCCTTCTTTTTCTCTCTTAATCAGTTTTGCTTTGAAATCCCCTTGATCTGCAAAGAGGATAGCTACTCCTGCTTTTTTTCAGGTTCCTGTCACATGAAGTATTATTTTCCACCCTTTCACTTTCAGTCTATGAGTTTCTTTTTTAATTAAGTGTGTTTCTTGTATGCAGCATATTGTTGGATCTTGCTTCTTGACCCATTCTGCCAGTCTATTTCTTTTGATTGGTGAATTGAGACTGTTAACATAGATGGTTATAACTGATATGTATTGACTTATCCTTGTCATCACTTTTTCTTTTTGTTGGATTCTCCCCCTTTGCACTTAATTTCTTGTCATGCCTGATGGATTCATTCTGCTGGGCTTCCTGAGGTTGTGATCCTCAATATCTGTTCCTAGAATATTGTGTAAAATTTTTTGGAGTGCTGGTTTGGTATTCACAAACTCCCTAAGGTGCTCTTTGTCATGAAAGTATCTTATTTCTCCATCCATTTTGAAAGATAGTTTTTCAGGGTACATCAATCCGGGTTGTAGGCTGTTTTCCTTTAGGGCTTGGAATATGTCACTCCAAGCTCTTCTTGCCTTGAGGGTTTGCATTGAGAAGTCTGCTGTGATTCTGATGGGCTTTCCTTTGTATGTGATTTGTTTCTTTTCTCTACCTGTTTGTAAAATTTTGTTCTTCTGTTTGGTTTCTGGAATCTTAACAATTATATGCCTATGTGTAGATTTTTTTTGATCAAGGCTAGTTGGAGTCCTACATGCCTCAGTTATCTGTATGTCAAGTTCTTTTCCCCTGCTTGGGAAGTTTTCTGTCATCCCTTCTGTGAACAGTTTTTTTTTGTCATCTGCACTCTCTCCTGTTTCTTCATTGACTCTGAGCAGTCCTATGTTATTCTTCTTTGCATCGTCTATCAGCTGCTGGATTGATTTCTTGTGGTCCCTTACAATTTTAAAGCAATGCTTCTTTTCTTGGTTACTAATTTCAATCTTATCTTCTATATCTGAAATTCTGTCCTCACATTGGCTCATTCTGCTGCATAGACTTTCAATGGAGTTTTTAATCTTCTGTAAATGTGTTTGCATCTGTTTTATGGATTCCACTTGTTTCCTATGTTGGGATTCCATCATGTTCCTCAGATCCTCTATTTTCTTGTCTGTGTCCTCTCTAGATTTATTAATCACGTCTTGCACTATGGGCACAATCTCTGCTGTTATCTGAGAAATAATTTCTGATTTCATTTTTTGCAGATTCCAGTGGTTGAGTATCTCATTGTTCCATCCATCTCGTTTCCCTTTGAGGTTTCTTTAGGTGACCTGGAAGTCTGGTTTTGAGATTTATTTACATGTCTTCTCATTTCAATGGTGTGTGTGTGTGTGTGTGTGTGTGTGTGTGTGTGTGTTTGCGTGCATGTGTGTGTGCTGCTGGAGCCCATGTGGCTTACCTCATTGGGCTGTGGCAGTGGTATGGCAGCCCAGAAGGCTTACCTACTCCTCAGTGCTGGGAGTCAAGTGCAGGCTTTTCATGAGAGCTGCTTAGTCTCATAAGGGCTACCTTCTGGAGGCACAGCACATTCCCAGTGACCTATGCATTCCCACAAGGTTACACTCCCAAATGTTCCACAGCCACTTTGCAGACTGGGCCTTCAATCATAGTGGATCCTGGGGAACATTGCCCATATTTAAACTACTACTCAAGTAGATGCTGTGGTCTCATATGGCCCAAGGTCCACAGCCTAGATAAGGCCACCTAATTCTTTAGTCAAAAGACTGAGTCTACCTGGGACGTAGAGGCTCCTTGACAGAAAACAGTTTGGGAGTTCTTCAAAGTGATTTGGAAAAGCAGTCCGCCCCAGATTCTGCAGACTATTTTCTTTCCCTCAACTCACTGTATACTTTCTCTTTTTCACTGAAAGAATTTCCAGTGGTTGTCAACCAAGGGCAATTTTCAGGGACAATTTTGCCCCCTAGGGGAGATTTAGCAGACATTTTTTAATGTCACATCTTGAGGTACACATGCCACGGGATGCCAAATATCCTATGATGTACAGGACAGACCCCACCCAATGAAGTGTTATCTGGCCCAAAATGTCAATAGTGCCAAGCTTAAGAAATCCCAAGGTACACAATGCAGCTTGAGTAATATGTGTAATATTTTCTTCATATAATTTTCCTAAGTATCTTATTAGGGTAACTTTACATAACTGCTTGCAATCCAAGATCACTGTCTGATTTGAGTTAGCCTCTCATATACCTTAAAAACGGATATAATGTTCAAGACCCTTGTAAATTTGTTCCTGCTCTCAGCTTCACGTTCCTTCGCTTTCTACTGTGTGTCTTGCAGTATACTACAGTCCATTAAACTTCCTGTTGTTTTCTGAAATGTCACACTCCTTCATGTCTTGCTGTGAATTCTTCTCTGACTAGATCATCCCCTCTTCTAATTCACTGGCTAATGTGTGCTTATCCTTAAAGACCCAGAACAATTACACCTTCCCTGACACCCTATCCTCTCCATGCATACCTGTCCCTAAAATAAACTATTCCTATCTCTTGTACAGTATTTGTCTACCTCTTCTACTGCACTGCTAGTTTTAGAATCTTTTGCACTGATTTGTACTGACAGCAATTAGTACTAGGCCTGGTGCATAATAAGTGCTCAGGAGTTATTTGTCATTTGTATGCACTTGCACATGTGTACATATGTGTAAATGCATGTACATGTGCATGGGCACATACATTTGCCAAAGCAAAAGGCCAGCTGGAGAGGGATTTCATCACAGTTATCATGAAAATTCACTCTTCTAGATATTTGCATGGTGTTCCAGTGCTAGGCATATAAATCAAGACTTAAAGAGCCAAAATGGGCTACAGTAACAGCAGGGGAAATAGGATATTAGTGGTAATAGTACTACTAGTAGTAAGAGTAACAGTAAAAGTTGCAGCAGCCACAGCAACAGGTGAGCTGTGATTTAACTATATTTCTTAACTCCTACTTCAGTCTTCTTTCCAAAACCTGGTGACATGGGTCTTATGCATGTCCCTATTTTGTTCTGTAGGTGTTAAAGTTGTGACCTGAGACTTACCATGTCTCTTCGTCTTAAAAGTGAGAAGATCAGACTAATATAGGCACTTTTAGGAAACAGATTTGACACTTTTTATTCTGAAAAGGACATTGTAAGGATAATGTGAAAAGAATAGAAAGATTCAGATATTCCAGATAACCTAGGACTATTCCAATTTATGTCTGTTTTCAGAGTATATTATTATTAGCTCCCTTTCATTCCAAAAATTGTCATAATTTGGATGAAATACTTTATGGTCACTCTAAATATAACCACTCTTAATTGTAACCATTTAATTTAGACCAGATTGCACAGAATCCATACAAACTATATTCAACTAGTTTTTTTTTGTACGGGGGATCGAACTCGAGACCTTGTGCTTGCGAGGCAGGCAGCAGAACCACTGAGCTAAATCCCTGGCCTCCAACTAGTATTTTTTTTTTTTAATTTACTGTTTTAAGTGAATGTATGTCATTCTCCTGGGCATAGATAAATAGCTCCTCAAAATTGTCCAAACAAGATCATTTGCAAAGAATTTTCCCATTTCCTTGAGTATCTGAGGGTAAAATTGACACCTTCTTTTCTGTAGAAATCTGTCTTATAAATAGTTATCATTAATAATTATTATGACCCTCCTGAGAACTTTGTGAAAAATGAATGGTGGCTAGAGGGGACCCTGATTCTTCACATACAGAGGAGTTAGCATGGAGGGACCCACCTAGGTGCAGAAAGCAAGGAAAGTGAAAAGGCAGTCAGTCCCCCAGCCAGCCTGCAGTTAGAGCGGGTCTGGAGAGCCCTGCTTTGGCATCAGCTGCTCACACTCCCCAGATCAAATATCAGCTGACAGGACCAACTGGTGCCTCTTGGAGGTCTTTAAAAAATGATTTTCCAGCTGTGAAAAGCTGTGCCATTGTTCTGCTGTTTGGCCACCTTCTCTCTGGCTGGCCCACTGGCAGCAGCCACACAGGCCAGCCAGAATGAGTCCAATCAAATGGCCCACAATACAGCAGCCATGCAGCCACTGTCCCTCCTCTCTCAGCTGTCTGATGTCAGATCATCAAAGCCCTGCATATGGCCCCGTGCTCATGCTCGCTCATCATTCAGTTCACAGGCCTCTAGATTTTTCACAAGTCAGGGGAGGCGCCAGGAGAAAATTTGCGGCCCCTGAGGGCACCCTAGGGGTGGTTAATAGCCAAGGAGGGTGACAAGAAAGGGGGAAGTTTAGTGTGCTGTGGTTCCCAATTGTTTGGCTAACAGCCGGAGATTGACCTTGAGCTTGCGTCTGCCACATGGCAGAGGCACCAGCCGGGCAGCATGTTCAGAGGGATGAGAAATAATGGAACTTGAAAATGCAAATGGTTTTGATGAATACTTCCCCCCCACACCCCCAGTCCAAAGTCCATGTGCTGGAAGAAATCCTGTTTTGGTTTACAGCAGAAAGTCACTTCTTGTTTTTTTAGAAAGTCACTTCTTGCTCTATTCTACAGGTATGGTTCCAGCACACAGATATTCCATGAACACAGAATGACCCTGCTGAGACCTCTACCTGCTCTCTGAGTCGTGGCTTGGTTTTTCTGAATCATAGGACCTGCAGGATGTGTTGTGCTTGAATCCAAGCTCAGGGCATTGTAAGAAGAAAGATTAGTCAGAGAGGATGTTGGCCTTTTGTGGTTATCTAATACTTAGACGGTAAAGGTAAAGTCATGGACTTGCCTGACCCTGGGCAGGGGTTTGTGTAGGAGGGAGCTGTGTATGTCTGTGGGGCTGGTCTGTAGCTTTTCTTTTCCTTCTAGTCCACCTGGGAGAACAGTGTGTAAGGGAGACGGCACATCACGGGAATGACTGCTGTTCTGCCTCACATCACACCCTGGTGTCTCCCTCCTTCCCAGGTACAGTTTGGAGAGAGCTGCGGGCTGGCTGTGTACCTCCTCACTGCCGTTCCTGGATAACTTGATCCAGCCTCTGTCTCTAACCTCCTGTCCGGTAGCTGACCATGTAGGATTCATCCTTTTTTTTTTTTAAATATGGAACGCTTCACGAATTTGCGTGTCATCCTTGCGCAGGGGCCATGCTAATCTTCTTTGTATCGTTCCAATTTTAGTATATGTGCTGCTGAAGCGAGCACTAGGATTCATTCTTGACCTTAAATTCTGAGTCCTAGCAGGTTTGGGAGGCATAATCAGTATTTGAGAAAAGAAAAGCACTCTGCCTTATTTCTCATGTCTAAATTCTCATTCTGGTACGTAGCTAAATTTCCTGTCCCCTTAAAGGGCTTGCAAATAGGTAGGAAAACTCTCTGTATGTAATAAAATGTGTAAGATACATTTGGTCTATGAAAGTAAATGTGATTGTCATAATTTTCATCTCATTTCCCAAAGTTCTCAAAAATACTACATAAAAATTATACCAAAGTAAGTGGTTTCACTACATTTATTTTGTTTTATGAAGTGCCCTTAAACAAAAGCCAAGTAAAGTCTTTTGTAGAATTGGTTGTATGAGAAAAATCAAGTGAACACAAAAAGCCTTAGCTTTGCCACATGGCAGTTGTTCAAAATCCGTTACCAAGGATCACATTTGTGCAGTATTGTTTGCTGAACTCCACTGCAAAGACAAATTAGAGGTATGCATCATTTAAAAATGGGGTTCGGAAACAAAGCCAGTTTGGAACAAATTATAAGAGATGTGATATTCACATTTTCAATTGTAAGATATACAAACTGAATTAATTAGTGGAAAACTATTATTATATGCAGGGCATTTCACCATCCATTAACTGCTGTGTCCTCATAAACAAGCTCTGCCTAGGATGGCTTATTTAAAGCCTGTTACAGTTTACATAAAGAAAGGAAAAAATTAAACTGTGGCTCTTTGAATAAAGCATAGTGCTAAGATCGCATTTGCCATTACTTTTTAAATCTACATGTCTTTTTTCAAATGCTTAAATTATTTTTGCTGAACAGCAAACTTAGGCAATGAGCCTGGATTTATACAGCTGCTCTTGGAATGGGCTTTGAAAGCATCACATAGTAATTTTTTTCAGAGAGGAAGAATTTGGTTCTGGAGCCACAGACTATTGTCCTAAAGGAGACTGTGTTTCTGTAAAGGTGGTTTACCCGCAGGCAGAATCACTGCTCAGGACATTTTGTAAATTTACATTTATGTTTGTTGATTCCATATTAAGCTGAACAACCAGGCACATAGAAGGTAAAGCCCTCTTTTAATTAACCCTCTTGGTGTGGGCCCATGTGATTAAATATGACGGAGCTGCTCCTGGGGTTTCTGCTACTGAAAATACTAACAATAATCATTTGTTTTGTTTTTATATTTAAACACATTATTGCATAGCTTGGTGCAGAGATAATTACCAATTTTATCTCCTGTGTTTTTCTAATGTTCATTAATAACAATAAAGGGTTGTAGGTTAAAAACTCATTTAATTGCCTTTATGTTAATGACATTATGAATAGCCTTAGCTACAAGATTCTAATTCTGTCCAGTATCCTCTTTCTCAGTGGAGCCCCAGGAGGGCTGCTCATTTTATCAGCATTACTGATTCAGAGTTTTTCCTTGCAGGTGGGTTTTTGTACATAATCAGAATTAATGCACAACACATTTTGCAAGGAATGGAGTAGAAGCACTCAGAATAAGTAATTAACTAGAGTGCCCAAGGAAATATGCCCCAGCATTTTTTTAGCATATTCATAAAACATTAAGAACAGTCATAAACACAGTAGAAACAATTTCCTGGTAATGTGCTTTTAGACCATTTTCTGGCTCCTTTTTTCTCCCTCACATAGAAGAAAACATTTTTAAAAACTGAAAATCCCAAGGATGCAAATAAAATGGCCAGTGCGATGCTTTGGGATTAGATGTGCTTCTGTGGTGCCGCAGCCAAGCTGAGCAGGGGTCTGGGTACTATTTCCTATCCTTCCTCTGCCTCTATCACGTAATGTATCAGACAGCAAAAGGACTGAATGCATCACATCTTAGGAGACGTGATTACTCCCTCATTCCCAACATCTGGCCTTAACATCTTCGCACGGGAGTGAATAACCCAGGAGTCAGGGCAAGAAGCAAAAGACTATTGTAGTGAATGCTGTGGTCTGCCAAACTCAAACTCATCCTTCTAAGTCTTGATGGTTGATGACTCTCAGCTGAGTCACTCTCCTTGGGCTATCAAGAATATTGCCTTAACCCTAACCTCAGGCATTCTGCAGAAAAATGACTGGCCAATAGGAGGGTTCAAAAGTCTGGCTCCTGGGCTGAGGTGTACCTTAGTAGCAGAGCCCCCCTCAACATGTATGAGGCTCTGGGTTTGATCCCCAGCACCAGAAAAAAAGTCTAATTTCCTTTGCTTCAAGGTGGGATAATCCAAAAGGGTCATCCAGCCATCAAAGTGTCCTGTGGGATTGGATGAGGTTCTTCTTCTCCTGCAGCCCTCTGTCCTCCTCTCAGATGTTTCATAGAGCATTCCCTGGTAAATCTCCTATGCACAAATCTCAGTCTTTTTCCCAGGGACAGGCCTTCAGATAATAAGCCACGGTGACCAACTAGGCCATTTCCATGCTGTCCACTGGGCACAGAAGCAGCATATACTCTTAGACCATTTTGACCTTGGTGTCCTCTTGGGTGCATTGGGCACAGAGTGGCACCAGCAGAAGAGAAGAGTCCAAATATGTATCCTCACACTGAGCCAGCATCACAGCAGCTATGTGAAACTGTCTTTAAAATCATGAACCTTAGGTGGGTTCAAATATTGCCTGTAGTTCTCAGATCAGTTATTAACATCACTGAACCTCAATTTCCTCATTTAAGGAATGTAGACCTAATGGCACAGGTAGAGTTTGCATCGTGTTTAACACTGTGCCCAATATGTAGTAATGGTAAGTTCAGTAGCTTCACGTTTCCCCTTCTCTATCTTCATAACTGTTTTCACAGAGAGAGTATGATTTTGAGTACTACAAATAATCTTTACTAGCAGCCAGACCAGTTTCTTCAAGGTTGAATTTTCAAGTAGCCATGATTCAGGATCTCAGAGAGATAATGGTACATTCATATTCATGGCAGCATTATACATGATTGTTAAAACACGGAAGAAACTCCATGTTCATGAACAGATGAATGGATAAGCCAAATGTGTTATGAGATGGCACATTAGCCTTAAAAAAGAAGGAAATTTTAGCACATGTTACAGCATGGATGAACCTTGAAGATGTTATGTTGTGAGATAAGCCAGTCACAGAAAGAAAAATACCATATGATTTCATTTACATGAGTTACATCAAGTAGTCAGAATCATTGAGGCAGAAAGTATAATGGAAGAGAAGAGAGAATAGAGTTATTATTTAATGAATATGAAGTTTCAGTTTCACAAGATGAAAAGAGTTATGGAGATGGTTGGTGGTGATGATTACACAACATGAATGTATTTAATACCACTGAACTGTATACTTAAGAATGATTAAAATGGCAAATTTGATCATAAGTATTTTATCACAATAAAAACAATTGGGGGAAAAACTTTAATTATAATGAACATGCAATATTTTTTAAGAGAGAGAGAGGAGAGAGAAATGTAGTCCTCAAGAAGATTGGGGGCCAGCATGCAATCTAAATGGAAGCCCACAGAGAAGGAGGTATGCACCCATCACAAAGCTCCTGGTTAAAAGAAAGACTAGAATTTGTGGAACAACCCAGGTAATGTAGAGGAAGGCCACATTTAGGCCATTTTCCTGTAAAAAGAAGTCGTCAATGGTATTGGTTTTCTATGTACCTGGGTCCTTTAATTCATTAGCTTGTTTACTTCTCATAACATACTTCATTAGTAGTGCTATTCTGCCCATTATACAGCTGAGGAAATTTAAATTTAGAAAGGTGTATAGCCAATAAGTTGCTAACTTAAATACTTGCCTTTAACAACACTTAATAATAGAGAACTCCAAGGTTTGGAAACTTATTTAAAATTATCCCCACATCAATATTTTCCAGCCAAGTAGGTATTCTATTCCTTTCTAATGAAAGTGTTAAAAATTCAAGTCCCATCTAAGGACCATTTTGTAGTGATCCCTAGTGCTACTATTTCACAATGAAGTCAAAATATCTTCAGGCTTTAACCAATAGGGGAATGGCTTTTCCTATGGCGCTGTAACTGGAAATAGAAGACACCTGGTCTTAAAATTAAAGGTGTGTGTTTTGAAACCCTAGTTTGAGAGACAGGAAAGGGATCATTGTTCAGATGATTTGGATGAAAGACACTGTTCAAAAATGCATAATATGAGAGTATTATTTCCTTATAACACTATAAATGTGTATAGCACATAAAAATTTATCAAATACTTTTATATTTGTTTGGCATCACAACAACTTGATGGAGTGATATTAGAGCCCCATTTGCCTGATAGTAAGATTTCACTTCTCTAAAGAACCTGCACAAATAATAAACATTCACTTGGCCGCTGAGGTGGGTCAGATCCCATTCTCAAGACACTTTCCTACTCAATATGGGGCTTGGGCAGGTGACATCAATGTCACTGGGGAGGTAGCAATGTGGACTCTCAGGCCTCACTCAGACCTACTGAATAGAATCTGTCTTTCAACAAAATCTCCCATAAATTTGTATGTACATAAATTTTGAGACCCTTGACCCAAGCCCCTCTCTCTAGAGTCCAGACTGTAGGACCCACAAGGGCAAGGGCTAGATCTGACTTGTCCAGCCTTGGGTCCTCAGCATGGTGTCCAGCTCAGAATAGATGCCTCATGGAGCACATCAACAACTGTGTCATTGGGTAGTTTTGGTAGATTCTGCTTGTTTATCTCTCTGCCAACTGGCTAGGTTTTATACCCATTACTATAGGAAAAAAATAGTTTTCTATGTTTCTGAAAGTCCATCATGAACCTTGTTCATTTGAAAAAGGTAGAATCATGCTTGAACAATATTCTGAAGTCGTAGTTTGCAGTCTTTTTCAGCCTGCAAAACAAGCCTACAGGGAGTGGGAACATTGTGTTGTGTAATTATTTAAATGAAACAACATAAATGATGAGAGAAGGGCTATTTATATCAAGTGCTACTAATTAAATGAGAAATAATGGGACCTGCTGAGAAAGGATATAGTTGGAGAGAGAAAGAAAAACTTCCTGCCAGTAAAGATTAGCAGACAATGGGACAGTTTTCCTAGTGGGATAATTATGACTCCTGGAGTAGATTGTCCAAAGCAAGATGAGATAAGTACCAGGAAAGTATAATGTGTTTCCAACCCTATTATCAATGATGCTTTCAGATACCAGCTCCGGGTCACAGATTTTGAATACACTAAATGCTTAATTCAGTGCTGCCCTTTCACCTCAAAGATCTCAGGGTAGGAGAAAAATGTGTGCACCAGTCCAGTGCTCCCTGATTTAGCTCTTCACTGAAATACTCTAGGAATAAACAGAGAAGGAAATTGTGAGCCCTGCTAGGGTTTCCCACCCAGAAGGCAATTTCCATTTCAAACAGCTGTTAGAGCAACAATGTGGCCATCAAAAAGCTTTCGAAGATGATCCCCCCCCGCACCTATACCTTATTTTTCATCAGGATCACACTGAAAAAGTATTTTAGAAGCAGGAGACTGGTGGTGTGGAGGTGAAAGTCTCCTGTTCAGAAAAATCAATGCACATTGAGGTTTCATAAGGAGATGTTGATTTACAAGCTGCTGCGTTGTTGAGAAGGACTTGCTTTCTCATTAGTCAGACCTAGTTCATAGCTATAATAACAATAAGACAATTTAAAATATACTTGCAGAGTGCTTTTGATTTTCCATTTATCCTTGGAAATTTGAGGCCTAAGGAAAGAAGAATTCACAGATAAGCCAAGAGGTTGCAAATCAGAGATACAACAGAACAATGTGCTTAAGAGCTCAAGACTCTGGGGTGGAAAGACATGGCTTTGAATCTGGATGTCTCCCTCAGTCTGTAAGGGACTCTTACTCTTCCAAGCATGCTAATCCTTTAGGTCTTGTGTTCCTCATGTGTAAAATGTAGGTAACAAAAGAAACCAAGTCTGTGGTGTCTGGGAGGAGTAAATGAAAAGTTCCATCTTGCACATAGATACACATCTCCTGGCTGAGTTAGAAACTGGGTAAACGTTAGTTGCTCTTGCTATGAAATGTATGGCTTCTATTTGAAAAAAATTTCCCAATATCTATCATATACCTCTTATGGGATTAAAACAATGAGGATGGAGGAAGATTATCTGCAGCCTACTTCTTGCTTACAACCAGCTTTCAAAGTAATTGGGAAAATGATACAGAGACATGAAACTATTAAGGAAAATGGAGAGGGAACATGATGAAAGTCTGATAGAAGACAGAAACCAGGGGCCAGGGATTTAGCTCAGCGGTTTCGCCGCCTGCTGCACAAGCTCAAGGACTGGAGTTCGATCCCCTGTACCAAAAAAAAAAAAAAAAAAAATGATGGTAAACCAGAAAGGAGAGATAATAAACCAGAGGGGTGAGAGTCAGGGAGCAGAGAGGGAAAAGCTTCATGGAGGAACACATGGGACTGGGGGACACGAGGGGACTTGAGGATCTTTTTTTTTTTTTTTTTTGGTAGCAGGGATCAAACTCGGGTCCTTGTGCTTGTGCAGCAGGTGGCGAAACCACTGAGCTAAATCCCCGGTCCGGGACTTGAGAATCTTAAGAGGAGTGAGGAGCTGCCCAGCAATGAAATCATACTGAATCTGCTTTTGAACTACCCCAGTTATCTAACAAGCAAATGTCATTTTCAAGCATGTGTGCTGCCCTGGCTTTATGGCAACCAATGGATGACATTTTTAATGATTCTTGGATAAGGTATTCATTCATTCATATTTATTGAACATGTAATATATGCCAGGCACTGGGAATGTAAATATGAACAAGACAAATCATATCCTGCTCTTTATAGAGCTCCTATTCTAAGGGTGTAAATATGAAATAAGCATGTCAGTGTATGATATCAGCAGAGTTGGAGTGGGCAATGAATTGGAAAAGTTGTCAAATGGCTATTTTACATACATTGTCTGGGAAGGTCTCTCTGGCATATGAAGATGAGAGGAAAAGGATTGCATGCAGGACCAGCAGGTGCAAAGCTTCCATGGTAGGATTACATTTCCCTCTTGGAGAGAAGGCCTGTTGCACTGAAGTGGAGCATATAGACATCAGCTGTAGCATGCCAGTATGTCTGCCCCAGTGACACACTATAACGAGCAAGGAAAAGTACAGAACCATTGATCATACTTCCAAAAGTAAGCTAACGAATATAGTTGAAGGGAGTCTAGCAATGCAATTGACATATGCAAGTGGATTAACTCATGAACACCAGGCAGGTTTAAGATATCTGGTTGCTTAGGCTGTAGTTTAAACTGGGCCTTTGTTTGAATTATTTTCCATTGTTCTGCTTGGAGTAAAACCTAATGATAAGTGTTATTTAGTGAAATTACACTGTTTAGTAAAAATCCATGAAATAGGTAGATTTCCTGATAAGAGTAAATGAGTACACTGCACTGAAACCTTCATCTTGGGATTTCCCTTGAATAATACCATGTTATGGTCTAACACCAATAATTCAAGTGACAATGTGTTGTTGCAGGTCTGTTAACCTGAAATCTTGAACTAAATCTGTCAAAAGTTTTCTTTTTTTTTTTTGCAAACTGACTGAAACGTTTACTGCCAGGGGAAAAATGCTATAGAAGCAATATGTTAAGAAACCTTTGTTTCAACATGAAGTGTTGTTTTTATTTAATAATTTCTGCCAAAAATCTGGTAACATTCTTATTTTGACTTGCCCATTTTCTTAAACTGTGCTGATAAAATGTAGATATCTAATGTGCAAACAATACAATCTTCTCACTAGAGGGAGAGAATAATTATCAATATGGACGTATAAGTTGTATATTCTTCAAATTCTTGAAACTTTCTGTGGAAGACTATTTTCTGTGGACACTATTTTCAGGTGCATATTAATTCTACAAAATATTGGGTTTTATTGTGGCATTTTCATACACACGTAATATATTTTGATCTTGGGACATTGTTGAGGAAAAAGTATTGTTTTCCTTCTAGATGGATTCATTGGCTACAGCAATATTTTTAGTAATGCCAATAAAATGAAAGGGAGACAGAAAACCAGGCAACTGAAGTGTGGTTAGTGTGGTACTATTACCAAGGCAGAAATGAGGCCAAGGAGATGATACATGTATGCTCTCTCCCACTTCATCAGATGACGCCTGACCTGGATCCTCTTTTCTATCTGAGCTCCACACAAGCCACCATTTTTCACAGCAGCACTTAATAGTGGACATTAACTTAGCCCTCCCCAAAAGGGCTGACCTGCAGTCTACCCTCAGTGCTTTTCCAAACTGCAATCCCTTGCTCACTCTGTAATTTTATCAAATAGCATGCACCTTTTCCAGCCACTTATTGGCCAATTAAGTTAAGCTCTCACTGAGGGGGTCCAGCTGGCTTCAAGTTATCTTAGATGAATTGATTGAAGACATTCTGCAATCTATGAACCCAGTTTAATGATCTAGGTGATAATACTTGTAATTCTTCTCAGTCAGGGGAATTGGCTGCAGCTGTTGTTGGCAAATCCATGTTCTGATACACTGAAGTATCTGAAAAGCATTAATCCGCCCTCAGAGTTCTGTAGCGTTGGCTGCATTATTACATGAGAAATTTAAAATTCGCTCGGCATTGCCAAGTGAAAACAATCTTTCTGTTGATGTATTTTTATTTTATCCATTGTAATTTTTTATGGTGGTAGAGCAAATTATTGATAATCATTAGGAGTGGTGAAACGCAATATGTTACTGTTACAAATAGCTTATCAAGTGCTTGAGATACCAAAAGAGCACTGCTTTAAGGCAAGAACACAATATTTTCTAAAATATTGGGGTGGGGCTTTGAGGGCTGGAGTCATTATTTTTGTATGAAGTGTTATATGAAAGAGCTGACTAGTAAGAGTTTGTGCCCCCACTCCCCTCGGACTCACTGCGATTGAGGTGATAATGAGGAAGTGTCATATACTGACGTGGGCCTTGAATGGATCTCCAAACACTTTTCTGCACAGTGACATATTTTTAGAAAGTAATCATTAAATAATTTGTCTGCCTGCTTTCCTATGTGTGCATTTGTTCCCTAAACCACTGAAACGTTGATTCTTCTCTCTATGAAGCCAATACTGTAAATAACACTCTGGAGGTTTTTGTGGGTGTTGTAAATTCAGAATACTTAGGAACACTGTCCTACAGTGGATCTGTGAAGTTTATGTTTACAAACTGAAAATCTGGTTTTGATTTGCTTGTGAAAGCGGCAGCTGTGATATTAATTTATGCTGTGGTGAGGAGCGGCTGCCCTCTCTATCTGGAGAGGGGGTTCCTTTTAACTGAGAGGTGTGACTGAGCTTGGCTTGGGGATGAGAGACTTGCTCGGAAGGGATAGTGCTTTGGATGAGATTTTTAATTCTTTCCAATGATGCACAAAAAATAGCTGACCAAGTAGGATGCATTTTCAAATCGAGAGTAAGCTTCAGTGGGAAAACTTATTTGGATCATGGATATACTTTAAGTTTAAGGATCAAAATTTAACTAAGATAGAAAGTGGGAAGAAAGGACGGATTCTTTTGTTTGCTTTTTTGTTGTTGTTTCATTTTTGTTGCTTTGCTTTGTTTTGTTTTCAGTGCCGGGGATTGAACCCAGGGCCTTATATGTGCTAGGCAAACACTCTACTGGACGGTTTTGTTTTTAATTTTGAGACAGGGTCTTACTAACTTCCAGGTTGGGTTCAAACCTGTGATCCTCCTGCCTCAGCTTCCCAAGTAGCTAGAATTACAGATGTATGCCACCTTGCCCGGTAGGAGAGATAGTTTAAAAACTCTTTTCTACCCAGGAAAGGGCAAAACCAAAGAGAACTTCGGGGTTTGGTATGAAATAAACTGAGTTTTCGCTGAGAAAAAAAGTTAGATTATTGAACAAACTGTTCTCTGCATTTTCTTTTTCTGGCCTCTGGGAAATACTTTCTGACAACCCTATAAACCATGAAGTCAGTGATGTTGTTTGTCTTATTTTATAGATGAAGAAACTGTAGAACAAAGAAGTTAAGTACCTTTTTAAAGCTACACAGATAGTGGGCTAGGGATCTAGCTGAGTGGTAGAGTGATCGCTTAGCATGTGCAAGGCCCTGGGTTTGACTCCCAGCACCCTTCGTAAGTATCAGAGTCAGAGTTTGGCTCTGACTAGGTATGATACTGGTAATGTGATTTTTCTGATCCAGAGAGACAGTAGAAATGAGATGAGCCAAGTAAGCACACAGACCCCTGCAAAAGCAAAGCTGTATGGGAGGAGAGGAAAAAAAGTTTTCAGCACTGGGGTTTGGCTGAAGGGAGCAAGCAATTGATCGAGAGAATGATCAAGCTACTTCTCCAGAATAGAAAGTGAACGGTTTTTATTGATTTTTCTGGGGTGGGCTAAAGTCTAGAAATTTTCACTGGCCAGGAGCCCAGTTTCAAAAGATGTTTTCGTCATGTGGCAGACTTGGACCAGCGGGTGGTCACAGTCAACCTGTCCTAGAATCTGTTGAATCTTTGCATATCTGAATATTTGGTGCCACCATCCTGTGCAAAACATCCTGACCTTGTATTTAGTGTCCCAGCTGGTAATCAGCTTCACTCAGGAGCTACTGAGTTCCTCTTGCAGCACTCGGCATCATCTTGCAAAACAGTAGGGCCAAAGGGCTATGTGCTTGAGCTACTGTGAAAGCACAAAGGTGGAATAGGAAAAACCCAGACTAGCTCCAAAGGGCAGTAGGCCAGGTTAACCTTGTACCGTAGTCTTGGACAAAATATTTCCTAAAGGATCAACATGTCTATGTGCAGAGCTGAGTAAAATCTGACACATGGGTAAGACAGCAAAGAGGACAGATACAATATGAAGACAGAGATCCCCCTTTAGTCACCTCCAGACATCTTCAGGCCCAAGTGAAGAGTCAATATTCTCAGCAAAAGTTGTCTTCGGGTCCTGGGACACAATCTAGGGAACTATTATCTTAACCTCCACATCAGAGGTATTATGTATAGAAAAGTTAGTAGGAAACTAATAATGTTGTGCCCAGATATATGATCTCCAAAATCAGTGATTTTAAGTCTAATGACTACAAGCAAGTGAAGCTAAAAGGCACACGAAGTTTTTTTTCTTGGTACTACAGTTTGGATCAAGAATGTTCCACAAAGTCCTCATGGGCTCAGAGGCGGGGCTTTTAGATGATCCAATCATGGGAGCAATACAGCTGAGTTGCTGTTTGGAGATGGGGGCTGGTTGGAAGAGGCCCAATCCTAGGAGCGTGGCCTGGCAGGGTATATATCTTCCTCCCTGGCTCTTCCCTTTGTTCTTTCTGCTTCCTGGCCACCATGATGTGAGCAGCTTTTTCTCCACTCAGGCCCCTCCACCATGCCATTTCTGCCCTGGGACTGTAACCATGAGCCAAAATAAACCTCTTCTGCTTTAAGTTGTGGTTGTCCAGCTTTGGGTCCCAGTGATGAGAAAGTAACTAAGACTTGGCAACAATTTCTCATTTCATGTACACATACTGCTTAGTGGTTTTATAAGAGTCTTGTGATGGGTCTGTTGAAACATGCTATGCTATAAAGGGAACTAGTTCACTGCTCCTAGGAGTTTATTTTGTCATCTTAGTCTTCTGTCCACCACTGTCCAACCATGGCGGTCTCTAACTGTCCCTGTATCTATTATCCCAGTAACTACATGTTACACTGCCTCTGACTTCTCATAAGCAAAAGCTTCAAATTAGCTCTGTTTAGCTTTCCAGTGTGCTCCCCAGTTATCTCCATAGGGAAAGATTACAGAAAGGAAGAAGGCCAGCTGGTGGCCCAACACACAGAAATCACAATTGTTCCAAGGTCTTGACTTCAGGTGGCCTTACTCTCCTTCTGTGACCCAGGGTCTGTCTGATCTCCAGAGAGCTCCTCCAACTCCAGAACTTCACTTTTGAACCATCAGAATGTTAGCAAAGTGTCAGAAAGATAGAGATTCTGGGGCCGGGGATTTAGCTCAGTGGTTTCACCACCTGCTGCGCAAGTGCAAGGACCCGAGTTCAATCCCTGGTACCAAAAAAAAAAAAAAGATAGAGATTCTGCTCTTTTTATTTTCATTTCTTTTAACAGATCAACACCAAAAAATGAAATGGCATAGTGGACTTGGAATTCATGTCTCCTGGATTCTGCTTTCTCCATCAAGCCCATTTTGTTTCATTGAAACACAAGTGAACATGTCCCCTTCCATAACATATTCACATTATTCTTGGGGTCAAAGAGTATATTTTATCTAAATCTAACACCATAATGCCTGTTGAACAATACTATGTACATGAAGAACTGATGTGAAGACAGGGACAGTGGAAGGGAGAAAACTAAATACAGTCATGTACCACTTACAGGCAAGGACCTGTTCTCAGTGATGTGTCATTAGGCAATTTCATCATTGTGTGGGCATCAGAGTGCATTTATACAAACCTACATGGCTTAGGCCAATCTCTTGACAGTCAAGAGTTGTAAACACAAGCCTTCTGCTTTACAGTAAACTGCTCATCTGTGGAAGTACACTCTAAAATAATGATAAAAAGCGTAGTATAGTAAACACATAATATAGTAAACACGTAAGCTATAACATAGTTATTTATTATCTCTATTAAGATGATCAGCAGAGAAGTAGGTTTGTTTGCACCAGTATCCCCACAAACATGAAGGTTTTGAGGGTTATTATATCACTAGATGATAGGAATTTTTCAGCTGTATCATATATGCTGTCTGTTGTTGGGCTGAATGCCATTATTTGTTATTAGGTGCATGATCATACCATAGGGAAATTATCTATAGTTTTCTTTCAACAGATGAGAAAACAGGCTAAGGTCACATATTAACTTTTACTCTTTTTTTTGTGGTGGTACTGGGGATTGAACCCAAAGTCTTCATACTGAGCTACAGCTCCAGCCTTTTTAAAAGATTTTTGAGGCAGGGTCTTGCTAAGTCACTAAGTTGCCCAGGCTGGGCTGGAACTTGCAATCCTCCTGCTTCAGCTTCCCAGAGTGCTGGGATGATGGGTGTATATCACCATGCCTAGCTCCAACTTTTACATTTTATTGTTTATAGCATCTTTCAATAAATAAAAATGTGCTACAATATGAAATTGTTTTCATTGAACGTTTATTTTCTTTTTTAAAGTGCATGATCTCTATTAGAATTTTATAGCTTTATTTTCCCCACTGGGGATTGAACCCAGGGCCTTACTCATGCTATGCGTACACCCTACCACTGAGCTACAGCCTAATCCTTGTTACAGCCTCTTGTTATGTGCTCATACAGCACTCTGTACTCTCCCTCTTAGCATTTACTATAATTGCAATTAAATAATGCATGTGTTATTTAACTTTGATTCCCTCAGATTAAAAGTTCCATGAGGTTAAAGAATATAACTGGTGTTTACTATTATTTTCCCAGTGTTATATGACTCACAGAAGATAATACTTCCCAATGTTATCTGACTCATATATTTATTGAACACCAATAATGTCAATGAATGAATGAATAAATTTATTATGTACTAAAAATAAAACTGTTTGGGGGGGCTGAGGAGTTAGCTCAGTGGCACTGTGCTTGCCTGGCCCGCGCAAGGTCCTGAGTTTGATTTCTGGTAAGGGAAAAAAAAACAAACACAACTGTGGGGGTTTTTTAATTAATTTTATTTTTAGGGTAGTTTTAGGGTCAAAACAAAATTGCAAGTACAGAGAGTTCACATACATCCCTTGCCTTCCCATGCACACAACCTCCTCTACTATCAACTCAACAGTATTGCAAACTACAATAAAACAGTTCTGTTTTTTAATTCCTAGTCTAATTTCTGCTGAATGTAATAGCAGGGGAGAAAAGCTAAGCTGGTAACAATGAAGAGGTTCCCTAAATAAGAGAGGTTGCTTTAAATAAGACAGAAGCTCATTTCTCTCTCAAAGAAGGCTCTGGCTAATTGAAGTGAGAAGGACAGTTGTCCTTGTTGGACCTGCCACCCTCAACGCATGGCTTCCAAGGCTGCTCAAATTGTCATTATTTCCAGGGAGTAGAGGGTGCTGAGCCGAAATCCAGCCCAGGGGGTTCTTCTTAAGTTAGAAATGACATGAAAGTTGGGCACATCTCTTTCTCTCACAAATTTTAGGCCCATGGCCACTTCAAGGGGGCAGGAAAATGTAACTGCTAGCTGAATGGCTAAAACACCATTGCAAGTAACATGTTTGCTACCTATTGTGTTTCTGCCTAGATGCAAAGAAAACTTTGGGATTCCAAAATAATAATTCATTGGACAACATTGAAGCTATAGGTTTTACCAGGATAGTTAAAGCATAGGAAGTACAGTCCTATACAGAGAAAATATGATCCATGACATGGATACATTCTGAGAAAGGCATCATTAGGCAATTTCATCACTGTGCAAACATTATAAAGTGTACTTACACAAACCTGGATGATATAATAAGGCAGCCTATTACACTCTGAGGCTATACGCATACACTCTTATTTTGCTGAAAATCTAATTGTGAAGACAAATATATGGAAGAAAAAAATGTCTGAAATGTATATACTGTAAAGCTAAATATTGTAGTAGAGCCCATAAATTTGATAGAAAGGACATAAATAAATGTACATAGAAAGAAGAGGTGTTTGCTATGTTGGGAGAGATGTCAGTGGGGAAATGCTACGGTTTGGATATGATTTGAGCATGTCTTCTAAGTTTCTTGTGCTAGGATCTTGATCCTGATATGGCACACCGGGAGGTGATAGGTATTTAAGAGGTGGGCCCAGTGGAAGGTGATTAGATCATAGGACACCACCTTCAGAAAGGATTAATTCTCACCACAGCAGGTTCTTGTGAAGGCTGGTTGTTACCCAGTGAGACCATCCTGTTGTTTAGCCTCTTCTGCCTGTGGCCAGTTACCTTTCCAGTTCTCTGACATGTTGTGATGTAGCTAGAGGCCTCACCAGATGCCAGCGTCATGGCATTTGTATTTCCAGGAACCAAAATCACGGGCCAAATAAATCTCTATTCTTTATAAAATACCCAGTCTCAGGTATTTTGTTATAGTCACACAAAATGGAACAAACAGGGAATGACTAGTGCTAGAAGAAAGGCCTTTCTGTCTTCCTAGTGAGAACCTTCATGAATATACAGAGAAAATATGCAGAGAAGACTATGGGGAAAATGTATCACAGAGGAGGCCAGAAAAGCAAAGCAGGCTGCAGCAGCTCTGACCACGCATTGTGCCTTGATGGAGCTGGGCAGGGGTTGGGGATTTACATGTGAGCTCTGCCTGCCAAGTGCATTCTGCTTAGATGAGTGATCACCCTCAAATGACAGGTACAATTCTGATACCTCACTTCCTATAACTCGGAGGCTGGAATCTTGTGTCCTGTAAACTTGTCATTATATTAAAATCCTTACCTAGACTTTTACAGGCATTGGCAATGTTATGTGTCTATTAGGCTTAAGAGGTTTTTCTAATTGGAGAATATTGCAGAACTTATTTTAGTGAAGGAAGAAAAAAGTTATTTTATGATTTGAGGCAAATGATGTCACTGCTTCCATTTGACCGGTAAGAATTTGAAAACTTGGGCCCTACACTGCCATGTGCATATATGAACCCTTCTAGTAGCTTCGGGAACCTCTTGTTCAATTTTACCATCTGTAAGAGGGGGATATTTGTCCTGTGTACTTCACAAGTTTACTATAATGATCATACAAGAAAATTTATTTGAAAGTGCACTGGAAACTAGACATTCCTATCTCAGTTCACAATTGTAGTAGTTTTAACTTAAAAAGCTGACATGTATTGAACATTCACTTCATGCTGAGCTCTGTTCTAAGCACTTTTCTCCCATTATTCTACTTACTCTTATTAAGTACATCTGATCTTATCACACGATAACATAGTGTTGAGAGCTTCATGGAGATCACTGGATTCATGACATAAAGAACAGAATGTCATAATTGTACATTCTTAAATTTAAAAAGCAAAGACAAAACCAAGATACAAGAGTTCCTATTTATTGAAAATATCCTCAATTCTTGGACTCTAGGAAACAGAAAGGCGAGTTTGTCCTTAAAGAGTTGTATTTGTGTCCTTCTTTAGTAAAGGTAGGCACGCAGGGTATAGGGTTGTCTGTGAATTACAGCAAACTTTCCTTCATGGAATGGCAATTTTTTTATCAGAAACTTTGTAACCAAAAGGGTCAATTCTAGGTTATTAGAAAAGGGGATGTAATGTCGTTCAAAAGCAATAAATCTTGCCTAATATAGTTTCAAAGATACTCTAAACAAACTATATGTATCTGGAAGACTTGGAGCAGAGGCAGGGATAGTGAAGAGGTCAGATCTGGCCTCTTCTGACAAAAAAGGCCCAGAAACATGTGACCTGAGGTAGGGCACAGATAGACTCTGCGTGCTACACTCAGACGTCCATGGAGATAAGGGAACCACCAGGCAGGGGCTCCATAAATCACACACACACACACACACACACACACACACTCACACACACTCAATGTATTAAAGACACCTGGGCTAATCAGTATTGACACAGAGTGACCTATTCTTGTGTCAAACATAGTTCAAGACCCAGGAAAATATGTCTCTACATCTCTTGCCCTTTGTCCTCTAAAGAGCGTCAGAAGCCAGGCACATGAGGATTTGTGGATGGTACCACCAGCTCCATAAGAGACAGTGCCCTAGGGTATAGGGAGGACTCAAGTGCCAGAAACACATTTAGGTAAGGGAAAAGACAAATTAACTTGTCAAATCCTTCTCTTAGGTAGTGTGAGTGCTACAGATTTTTGTGTAATAAGGTATCATTTTCTGATAGCACCAAGCGTACATTTTCTTGCTTCTTTTTGTGTTCCCGTTTAGTTTTAGGGGTCTCAGAATTTAGTGTAGTATATAATTAGAGTAGCACGGGCTAGAAAAGAACCATTTTACAACAATTCATATTACTCTTAAAATGTGTACGTAAGTGTAGATGTAACCTTCAGAAAGCATGATACCTATTCCTTGCATTGATAGCAAAATAAACTGAATGCTAGAATTGCAAATAGTTTAAAAAATGTTTAATAAAATATAATTTTAAAATTTTAAATTAAATTCAACTTTATTTAAACAATTCAGAAGTTGTCTGAGTACAATGTCCAAGAGATTATGGTAGCAATCTGCTTGATAAACAGATTTACCACCTAGAACACCGCCTCCCCCGATTTAGTGTTTATCGAGTACAGCACACATTTAGAAGTTGAAAGATTATACGAAATATTCTCCAAATCTTCCCAAAGATGAAACACTTTTGCGGGGGGCGGTACCAGGGATGTAACTCAGGACCTTGTGCTTTGCGAGACAGGCATAGTGCCACTGAGCTAAATCCCTGGCCCCCAAAGATGAAATACTTTGATGAAACAAGGTGATAAAATCGCCCTTGGACGCATGATAGAAATGCTGTTTAAATGTTGTTAAAGTAGTTTAATTTAAAACACAAGACACACCAGAAGAGTTAATGAAAACAGCAGAGGAATCTCAAATATGAGTCAGATCTGTGGAGGAAAATTAATTGGGAATTCAAACTGTTCATTTATTTGATATAAACTATTGCTTGTTTCTAATAATATCAAACTTGACAAAAATTTCAAACATACCTAGGTTTGGCCACTTCACTTTTAAAAGGACTAAAAAAATATTCTTTAAAGATTTTAGTAAAATAGTTTTCCTAAACCCAAATACACTGCAAAATATTTGTTGCAAAATATGCAACAAAAATAACATTTCAATATAATTTAAGAGCATTAAGACAAGGAAATAAAAAGTTTGCCTGACTGGCCTGGTTTTTTGAGGAACTTTTCCAACCAGGCCTGTCGACGTAAATAAAGTTTACTTTCTGCTTCCAAAAAAAAGAGTTTACCTGCGGGCCAGGGATTTAGCTCAGTGGTTCCACTGCCTGCCTCGCAAGCGCAAGGGCCCGAGTTCGATCCCCAGTACCAAAAAAAAAAAAAAAAGAAAATAGTTTACCTGACTATAAGGAGATTACTCATGTGTAAATGATTCTTAACAATTTCCATTTTTATTAGAGACTGTTTTCTGGTCATTGTATGTCAGTATATTGTCTCAGTTGGAGATAGATGTGAACAAATTTATTAATTCCTTGCTATTTTTTATTCCTTTATAGTAAAACACTAAAAAATTTGAAATGAGGATGTAAGAAATACTTTATGTACCTAAACATTCCATTAAATGCTGGCGAGTATGTGAGGGTAACATACACTGTTGATGGGAATGTAAACTAATACAACCTCTATGGAAATCAATATGAAGATTTCTTTAAAGTAAAAATAAAAGTTACATTTGACCCAGCTATACCTCTCTTAAGTATTTTCCCAAAATGGCTGAAGACATCATACTACAGCCATACATGCATACCTATGTTTATAGCAGCACAATTCATAGTAGCTACACTATAGAAGCAGTCTAAATGTCAATCAACAGATAAATGGATTATGAAATGTAAAATATACAAACAACAGAGTATTATTCAACCATAAAGATGAATTTGAGTCATTTACAGAAAAATGGATGGATCTCAAGTCCATAATGTTAAATGAAACAAGTCAGACACAGAAGGTTAACTATCATATGATTTCTCTTATTTGAGAAACCCATACTGGAGATAAATTAAAGAGTAAAATAAAGGAGGATGGTAGGAAACAGTGGGGCAGACTCTTCAGATATGGGGAATGAGATCAGAGAAAAGTAAGAGAAGAAGGGGAAGGAAATTGAAAATGATTCCCCAAAATGATGATAATTATTATGTATCACAAATATATACCAATAAAAAGATGTTTCTTTAACAAATTCATGTAAAAAAGCAGTGCATTTGATATTAAAATAGTTTACGATATTTTCTGTGATAATGCTTTGTCACATGGACTGCATTATAGGTTTTGAGTATTTGTTGAATTTATAATTAAAGCTAATTTCTTAATTTAGATATTGATTTTCTTTAAACTTTTTTCTTTTTTGGGTACCAGATATATATATATATATACACACACACATATATATAATATGTATATATGTTACATATATGAACTACAACAAGAAATACTGACTTTTGCTAATGTCAATAGAACACAGAAATAAAGGCAAGACAAATTAATTTTGTGTAATAAATACATAATAGCTGATGAATTATGTATATCTTTATTACTCATCCAAGTGTCATCATTTCATCAACAAAGCACTCATTCACAATAATTAATTCAGTTATCTTTGATATTTTGTTGACTGTCAGTCACATTAAAAACATGCTTTTGCATACCTTTTCTCAATTTTGTCATTATGAATATTTATTTGTCAAGGTAAGAAGATAGAACATATTTTATTTAACAACTTTGGGCATTACTTATAATTTCTAAATATTTGGACATATGATCCATAGGCCTCTATTTTTTCTCTTGCCTTGGGTACCAGAAATGTTAGAAGCAGGTCATCTGCCAAGAGAAGAGTGGAATCAACCTTGGGCTTCTCCCTCCTCTGGAGCCATCCTAAAGGATGACAGGAGTGAGTGAGAGCCTTGAGTGTAGTTGGGCAGGGCAAGTTAGGATTTCACAACCTTTTCCTTTCTCATACCCTGTAGGAGATACACACACACCTCTCCCCAAGTTTTCACTGATGTCCAGCAATCTTTAACTAGAGGATGAACCTCTATAGCAACATTTAAATATGTAAATGCACAATTAAGATGCCACCTTAGTGTGACTGACTTTTAGTTAGTGTAATTAGTCTTCCAGTTCTTCAGCCTCTGGAATTGTTCACTAATAAAAAGCATGCTATTATTTAACTAAGGTACAGTCCTCATTGTCCAATTGGTAGTTTGGCTTGGAGAGAAGAGAAAAGTGTATTGAAGAATTGACAGAAGTCTTAAAACATGCAAAAGATTTGCATGAGGGATTATGTGTAATCTGCCAACAGTGGCACAGTGGGTAGTTGTTCAGGCTCTGCTTAGAGGTGCTCAGCCTTGAGGCAACAAGGGCTGCAGTCCTGCTCTTGTTCTGCTCTCCAAGCCGCATATGCAATGCCAGGTGGAGTCAGCCCAGAGGGTGCACCTCGCTCTCATTCTTGTAAAGCTCCTCCCTGGGACAGTTCCTCCAGGAACAGAAATAGCCCCAATTGGTGAAAGTTGCATGGGTGCTGCCTTAGTTACTTTTCTCCCATTGCTGAGACAAAATACTTGACACCTAAAGTTAAAGGGAGAAAGGTTCATTTGGCTTATAGTTCATAGAGGTTTCAGTCCATAATCAGCTGGCTCCAAGGCAGGATGGCAGAGGAGCCACAGTTCATGGTGGTAGAAGAGAGCAAAAGCAACCAGGGACCTTAACAGTGTGTTTCTGCCCCCTTTATCCCATCCAGACTTCTGGGATTAGGATGGTACCAAACCAATCACTCAAGTCTAGTGGTTTGGTAATCACATGGCCTTAATCCCAGCATCACACATTCCAGATTCAGCCACCTCTGAAAAAGAAAGTCCCACCTCATCCACATGAGGTTTTGGGGGGCACATAAACACAAGCCATAACAAGTGCCAATGTGTGGTTAGCATCAGGGGAATCTAGTTTATAACTATCTCATTTAATCCTTTTAATAACCATGAAAGATAGGGGCAGTCATAGTCCTCATTTTTTTTTTATTTTACTGAGAATACTTTATTTGCTGTTGGAAGTTGCTAAAAATGCACAGAACAAATACCAATAGAAAATGCACTGTATTCGAATCTCCCTATTCTATATAAAATGAATGGTGTACAACATCTGTTGGAAAAATGGCTGCATGGACATTTCTTATTTTATGCCCACTTATAAATAAAAATAAACCTTTTATTCAAGAGTATATAAAATCTGGGAATTCATATCCATATTCACAGAGGGCGTGTGGTTTCTGGAAGAGATGCACCATGTCAAAATTTCATCTTCGCTTGTCAGTGTTCTGTTCTTTCATGTTTCCATGGTCACAAGGTCAACCAAATCCAGTGAGCTCCAAAAACACTGTTTGGCAATTAGGATAAGCTGGTTACTCATAGGTTTAATAAAAATGGTTAGCTTTTAAAACATAAAAAGTCAAAATGTTAAAACGGTTTTTAAATTGTACAACAGGAAAACAAACTTAAAACTATTTTTTTTTTGCTCAATGTTGAGTTTTCATAAAACAGGTGTATAACAATGTTTATCTTGACAGCTGTTTAAAAAATTTTAAATTTCTTCCTCCCTCCAGAAAAACACACATCTGCACTGAGATAAGTCCAGTATTAGGACACAAATTATTTTTTGGGTCAGTCTTTATGAGGTGACATTCACCAATACTTCCTTGGGTAATTTATATGCTCCTCTTCCCTGTCACTACAAAAAGGGACTGACCTTAGTCACTTGATTAAAAAACAAATCAGATCACATCAAAAGTGTTTGTTCCCCATAGAAGCTATCACAGTGTATAGGCCTCTAGCTCTAAATAATAGAGTTCCAGATTTGTAAATTTTCTTTAGATTTCAGAACATAGGGTTTCCAAATCCTGAATCATCTTCTATGATAGCTGCAGAGTCAAAGAAGTCTGGCCTCAGCTCAGCTCTCTCTCACTGATTTCTTGATGGAAGCAGATCAATAACCATGGTGTCTTCAAATTCTTCATTCATATCTTTTAATTGGGTCCAGGATGGCATCATCACATCTTCAAAGATGGGCTCAGTACCTCCTTCCATTAGACCCCAAACAGCATGCCTTACTCCAGTTCTCACTTTCACATAGTTCATTCCTGTTCTGTCCTCCTGATTTGGGTCTTCTAACTTCAGCTGGCCTAACCAAGAGATCTGCATCTGTGGATTGTGTAAAAAGTCTGCTTCAGGACCATGTTCAGACTCAGGTTCTTGAATCTGTTCTCCCAAGGGCCAGCTATTCTCTCACAGCATAGTGGAAGTAAGCTGTGGGGCTGGCAGGGGGCCAGGAGTCTAAATTGTGGTGTCTGTTCTGTTTAGCCATGTGTCATCCAGATTTTCAGCTTCTACTCTTTTTTTGTGAAGTGGGGGCCGTCCTTTCTTATTTCTTACTGAGGAGGTTTTGCTGCTGCTCAGACTTTCTATCATCTTCACCCTGTTCACAGACTTTCTATCATCTTCACCCCCAGTGACTAATGAATTTCTATAGGAGATGAGTGGAAGCCACACATCTTCCCTCCTTTCCATCATCTGCTCAGTAAGGAATTTCTCTAGGTATGAATGAACCATCTTTTTGTCCTGTCGGAGAAGTTTAGAAGAAAATTCACTTAGTACTTCAAGAAAAGCCAGGTTAGGAGGTAGATATTCTTGTCCTTTCTGATTTTGGTATTTAAAGGCAAACTCTATGCCATTCTTGTGAAGGGTGGCAACTGCTTCTTGTGTCTTGATTTGGTCCAGTCCAAATGTAAGAGCAAAGCACTGAGCCAATTCTTTAATGCCACTGATGTGGGCAGGTATCCTGTGGAGGTTGGGACCTTGCTCTTGAACGAGTTCATTAAACAACTGCTGCAAACTGAGAATGAGGGTCTTGGCACACTGAATTTTATCAGTCTGCCGGGTTTTACTTAGTGTTTCCTTAATAATATCACCATAATCATTGTAATACTTCATGTAGTGTTTAAAGATATCTGAAGCTGCATGCATGTCAATAATGTCATAAATGATAAGTTTGCTGAAGGCAGCAAGTAGATTCTTTCTTTTATGTAAGGCCGCAATTTTATTAGCTTCATCTTTTTCATCACCCTCCATGCTCTGATTCTCCTCATCCTGATCAATGAAAACATGATCTTTCATGAAACTCAGCAGTTCAGACTGAAGTTTTGTATCTGGATTAAACACCAAAGGCTGAAGGCCCTCTCTGCCACCTGTCATTAATTGGTGGCTAAAAATCATAAATAGATCACAAAGTAACATGAAAGCCTGTTCTTTCACTGGAGTACTAACATTAGATAGGCACTGTTGGCAAACAGCCAAAAAGGATTTCACTGTTTTCTGCAATATCAACAAATCCTCCTCACAGTTATCTTGGTGGACCTCCAAAATGATATAGGGGGAAGAGATGCAACTCCCAAACCTGCTAGATATCCAAAGTGCAAGTTTGTGTTCTCTAAAATCGAAGAATGAATTCTAGGAACAATGCAGTTAAGAGTAGGAAAAATTTGTTGAGAGAGAGAAAGCTTCTGTCTAAGAGAGACAGAAAGGGGACTGGAAAGTGGGTTACTCTAGTCCTCACTTTTTCTTTTTTTTGGTACCAGAGATTGAACTTGGGTCCTTGCACTTGCATAGCAGGTGGCAAAACCACTGAGCTAAATCCCCAACCCCCAGTCTCAACTTTGAAGAAGAGAAAACAGGCTACGAAGTTAAGCACCTGGACAGATCAGGAGGCTTCAGGGTCAACATGCCACCGCTCCCAGGGCAGAGGACTAAGCTTTTGGGCCAAACTACCACAGCTCCCAGCACAAAGGATGTGAGCAGTGTGGGTGCCACCAGGAGCCCCCACCCCCGTCGAAATGAGAAGACACGTAAACAAGTCTCAAAATCAGACTTCCAGATCACCTACAGCAACCCCAAAGGGAAACGAGATAGAACACTCTGATACTGAACCACCTGGACTCCCTGAACTGGCAACAAAAGAGGATCTAGGAAAAATGAAATAAAAAATAATTTCTCACATAACAGCAGAGATTGTGCCCATAGTGCAAGACATGATTAATAAATCTAGAGAGGAGCTGAGGAACATGATGGAATCCCAACATAGGAAACAAATGGAATCCATAAAACAGATGCAAACAGATTTCCAGGAGATTAAAAACTCCATTGAAAGTCTACATAGCAGAATAAGCCAATGTGAGGACAGAATTTCAGATATAGAAGATAAGATTGCAATTAGAGACCAGGAAAAGAAACATTACTTCAAAATTGTAAGGGACCATGAGAAATCAATCCAGCAGCTGCTAGATGATGCAAAGAAAAATAACATATGACTGATCAGAGTCAATGAACAAACAGGAGAGAGTGCAGATGACATTAAAAAAAACTGTTCACAGAAATAAAGGCCGAAAACTTCCCAAGCAGAGGAAGAGAAAGTGACATACAAATAAGTGAGGCATATAGGACTCCCACTAGCCTTGATCAAAAAAAAAAATCTCCACATAGGCATATAATTGTTAAGATTCTAGAAACCCAACAGAAGAACAAAGTTATACAAGCAGTTAGAGAAAAAAAACAAATCACATACAAAGGAAAGGCTATCAGAATCACAGCAGACTTCTCAATGCAAACCCTTAAGGCAAGAAGAGTTTGGAGTGATGTATTCTGAGCCCTAAAGGAAAAGAGCCTCCAACCCAAACTGATGTACCCTGCAAGACTGTCTTTCAAAATTGTTGGAGAAGGGGCCGGGGATTTATCTCAGTGGTTTTGCCACCTGCTGCACAAGTGCAAGGACCTGAGTTCAATCCCCGGCACAAAAAAAACAAAAAACAATAAACAAAAAACAGAGTTTTGGGGCCAGGGGTTTAGCTCAGTGGTTTCACTGCCTGCTGTGCAAGTAGAAGGACCTGAGTTCAATCCCCAGTACCAAAACAAAAAAAACCACAAAAAAAATTGATGGAGAAATAAGATACTTTCATGACAAAGAGCACCTGAGGAACTTCATGAATACCAAACCAGCACTCCAAAAAATTTTACACAATATCCTAGGAAAAGACAACAAGGATCACAACCCCAGGAAGCCCAGCAGAAGGAATCCATCAGGCATGATAAGAAATTAAACCCAAAGGAGGAGAATCCAACAAAAAGAAAAGGAGATGACAAGGATAAGTCAATACATATCAGTTATAACCATCAATGTTAATGGTCTCAATTCACCAATCAAAAGAAATAGACTGGAAGAATGGGTCAAGAGGCAAGATCCAACAATATACTACACACAAGAAACACACTTATTTCAAAAAGAAATTCATCGACTGAAAGTTAAAGGGTGGAAAACAATACTACATGAAACAGGAACCTGAAAAAAAGCAGGAGTAGCTATTCTCTTTGCAGACCAAGTAGATTTCAAACTTACACTGATTAAGAGAGACAAAGAAGGACACTACATCCTTGTAAAGGGAGTAATCCAACAGGAAGAGATGACAATCATAAAGATCTATGAACCAAAACTAGTGCGGCCAACTATATAAAACAAATACTAATGGACATGAGAAATCATATAAGCATTAATGCAACAGTAGTGGGAGACCTCAATACCCCACTGTCACAAATAGATAGATCAACTAGACAAAAATAAGGAACAAAATACTAGACATCAATCAAATTCTTGAACAAATGAACTTTACAGGTGTTTACAGTATTCCACCCCACAAAATTAGAATATACATTCTTTTTAACTACATACAGATTATTCTACAAAATAGACCACATACTTGCTCATAGACCATGTTTAAGTAAGTGCAAAGGAATTGAAGTTATCCCCTGTATATTATCAGACCATAGTGCAATGAAATTAGAGATCAGTAGCAAAAGAAACCATAAAAATCACACAAACACATGGAAATTGAACAACACACTTCTGAATAACCAGTGGGTCACAGAGGAAATTAAAGAAGAAATCAGACAGTTCCTTCAATTAAAAGAAAATGACTATACAACATATCAGAATCTATGGGACATAATGAAAGCAGTCTTATGAGGGAAATACATACCAGTGAATATTCATATTAGGAAAACAGAACGAGCACAATTAAACAACCTGATACTAAACCTCAAGCTTCTGGAAAAAGAAGAGCAGTACAAACACAAAGCTCATACAAGGGAGGAAATTATAAAGATCAGAGGAGAAATCAATGCAATGGAGACTAAGAGAATGATACAAAAAATCAATGAAGCCAAGAGTTGGTTCTTTGAAAGAATCAACAAAATTGACAAACTCTTAGCCAACCTTATCAGAAAAAGGAAAGAAAAGCCCCAAATCTATGCAATTAGGAATGAAAAGGGTGAAATTACAACAGACCCAGCAGAAATCCAGAGGCCTGTCAATACCTACTTCCAGAACCTATACGCCAATAAGATGGACAACACAGAAGAAATGGACAGATTCCTAGATACATAGGAATTACCAAAGTTGAACAAAGAAGACCTAAAAATTCTAAACAACCCAATATCAACCAATGAAATTGAAAATGTAATAAAAAACTTATCAACTAAGAAAAGCCCGGGCCCTGATGGCTTTACTGCTGAATTCTACAAAACATTTAGAGAGGAACTACTGCCACTACTGTTTAAACTCTTCAATGAAATTGAAAGGGAAGCAATACTCCCAAATTCATTCCTGGAAGCAAGCATCACCTTGATCCCCAAAGCAGAGAAAGACCCAACTGAAAAAGAGAACTAAAGGCCAATCTCACTAATGAACATAGATGCAAAAATCCTTAATAAGATACTGGCAAATAGAATGCAGAAGATCATCAAGAAGATCATACACCCTGACCAAGTGGGATTCATCCCAGGGATGCAGGGATGGTTCAACATATGCAAATCAATCAACGTAATACACTATATCCACAGAGCCAAGGACAAAAACCATATGATTATCTCCATAGACACAGAAAAAGCATTTGACAAAATCCAATATGCATTTGTGATAAAAAACCTACACAAAATTGGAATAGATGGTCTCTACCTCAAACTGATAAAAACCATCTATGAAAAACCAACAGCCAATATCATACTAAATGGTCAAAAACTGAAATCCTTCACACTAAAATCAGGAACAAGACAAGGATGTCCACTATCACCACTCTTGTTCAATAGAGTTCTGGAAACAGCCACGGCAATTAGACAAGAGAAAGAAATAAAAGGAATAAAGATAGGTAATGAAGAAGTCAAATTGTCATTATGTGCAGATGACATGATACTCTATATAGAAGACCCCAAGAACTCCACCAAAAGTCTTCAAGAATTAATAACCAAATTCAGTAAAGTAGTTGGATACAAGGTCAACAAACAAAAATCAATAGCTTTTCTGTACACAAACAACAGATCCACTGAGAGAGAAATAGGGCAAACAATTCCTTTCACAATAGCATCCAAAAAACTAAAATACCTAGGAATCAACCTAACAAAAGAAATTAAAGACCTCTTCTCTGAAAACTATAGCACTCTGAAAAGAGAGATTGAAGATGATAGCAGAAAATGGAAAGACATCCCCTGTTCCTAGGTAGGAAGGATCAACATAGTAAAAATAGCCATACTTCTAAAACTGCTATATAGATTCAATGCAACACCAATTGAAATCCCAGCAGCATACTTCATGGACCTTGAGAAAACAATCCAAAAATTCATTTGGAACAAGAAGAGGCCCAGAATAGCAAAAGCAATTCTAGGTAACAGAGACACGGCAGGGGGCATTACAATCCCCAATTTGAAACTATACTACAAAGCTACTGTGATAAAACAGCATGGTACTGGCAAAGAAACAGCCCTAAGGACCAGTAGAACAGATTAGAAATGCAGAAACAACTCCAGACATACTCAGCCATCTCATCTTTGACAAAGAGTCAAGCATCCTCACTGGAGCAAAGATAGCCTCTTTAATAAATGGTTTTGGAAAAATTGAGTTTCAACTTGCCAAAGATTAAAACTAGACCTATATCTCTCACCATGCACTAAACTAAAATCAAAATGGATTAAAGATCTAAATATTAAAATAGAAATGCTGAACCGGCTGGATCAGAGGTTAGGTAGAACTCTTGAAGACATTGGTGTAGAAAAAGATTTCATGAACAAAACCTCAGTTGCCTGTGAACTAGCATAAACAATCAACAAGTGGGATGTGTTCTTACTAAAAAGCTTCTGTACAGCAAGAGAAACCACCAACAGAGTGAAGAGACCACCCACAATGCGGGGGGGGGGGGGTTTTTCACCTGCTGTTCCTAAGACAAAGGTCTCTTATCTCAAATCTATAAAGAACTTAAACAAATCAGACCTCCCACATTTAAAGACCCAATCCAACAATGGGCATCTGAAATGAACAGACATTTCTCAGACAAAGAAGTAGAAATAGCAAATAAACATATGAAAAAATGTTCAACATCCCTGGTAATTTGAGAGATGCAAATGAAAACAAGGCTGAGATTCTATCTCACCCTGGAAAGAATGGCTGCTATCATGAAATCAACCAATAACAAATGCTGGTGGAGCCTGTGGGGAAAGAGGAACCCTGCTGCAGTGCTGGTGGGAGTGCAGACTGGTGCAAGCACTGTGGAAATCAGTATGGAGATACCTCAAAGAACTAGGACTAGAGGTCCCATTTGACAGAGCTATTCCCCTGCTGGGTATCTTCCCCAAAGAATTAAAAGAATCATATCACAGTTGTATATGTGCACCCATGTTCATGCCAGCACAGTTTGTAATAGCTAAAACTTGGAAACAGCCCAAATGCCCACCAACTGGAAACTAATGGAACACTACTTAGCCATAACAAATCAACAGTTAGAAGCATTTATAGCTAAATAGATGCACATTGAGGCAATACTCTTAAGTGAAATAAATAGGACATACATGTGTAAATACCAAATAGTTTCTCTAGCGTGAGAAACTGAAAGTGTAAATAAGGACTAAAAGGTATAATAGATTATGTGAAATAGGAAGAAAAGGGGCAAAGGTTAAGGGGATGTGGAATGGGTAGGGGAAAGGAAAGAAGGGAATGGAATTAATATGAGAAAAAGAAAAAATGGAAACAAAGACTTTGTAAATAGGGAGGGGTGGAGGGGTTGAAGGGAGGGCAGGGGAAGGGGGAAAAAAGAAGAACCAAGAGAGTATGTAAAGGTGCAAATTTCCAATGATGAATATCATTATATTGCATACCTAAAATGTACCAATAAAATAAAATTTAAAAAAAAAGAAGTTAAGCACCTTGCTCAGTGTTCCTAAGTAGCAAACTCATGATGCAAAGCCAGGCTTCTCTGATTAAAAATACCCATGTACATTATGATAGTGCATTCTAACAATTTGTGCAGCTCGATGACATGGGTTGTCTTGGAAGGTAACAATTTTCATTTTTATTTAAGTGTTTTAGAATGGGCTGAATACCAACTCATCAAATATGTCATGAAAGGGATCCACATATGCAAGTGAATAGTCACTTAACTGTACTGGTTTTTTCAGGAGCACAGAAGCCACTCCATGTACTTGAAGTAATGTAGGATATTAAAGACATAACCAACCACTGGGAAAATTAGGGTAACCAAGATCTGGAAGCCACTATCAAAGGTCTCAAACTGTCATACTACAAGAGGTGATGCGCTAGTGTGCACCTGAAAGCCACAACAGATTTTAAGAACCCTACAGAAAGCTCCTTCCCTCTATCTTTGTCTATAGCACCAATCAGTATAATCCTTTAGACTCTCACCTCGGAACTGCTCAGAACCTTACAAGTACTCAGGCTTCTGGCAGTAACCGCATCGTGAGAATTACGGTCTCTCTTCTTTGCCCTTTCAATTTTACGGGAGTGTCTCAGTGATAGTGGTGCTGACTCTGACTGGGACCATATGGGGAAGGGGATTCTGGGAAACAGTTCCTGTGGGAACGAGGGTGGTGGGAATTTGTATTGATGACACTCCAGCAGAATCCCTAAGCCCCTTCCCATAAAAGTAGGACTTTATGATGTGTACTTACTAATTATCTGACTTCCTTTTCTTTTATAAGATGTTGAAAGCAAAAGGCTACCCAGAAAAGCTATAACACAGAAAGGTTAGGCTGGGCTGGGAGTTAGGCTGCACCTGTAGTTCCAGTTGCTCCAGAGGCTGAAGCAGGAGGATTGCTTGAGTCCAGGAGTTTGAGGCTAGCCTGGGCAACACAATGACACCTTACCTCTTAAAAAAAGAAACAAACATGCTTGGTATCTTCCCAAAAGAATTGAAAGAATTGTACCACAGCAATATATGTGCATCCATGTTCATAGCAGCACAGTTTGTAATAGCTAAAACTTGGAAACAGCCCAAATGCCCATCAACTGGAGACTGGATAAAGAAAATGTGTGTGTGTGTGTGTGTGTGTGTGTGTGTGTGTGTGTTTATAAAATGGAGTACTACTCGGCCATAAAGAATGAGAAATTAGAGACATTTTTAGCTAAATGGATGCACTTTTAGGCCATACTCTTAAGTGAAATATATAGAAGGGACACATGTGTGTAAATACTGAATAGTTTCTCTGGTGTGAGAAACTGAACGTTTAAATAAGGACTAAATGTATAATAGATAAATAGATAGTAAAACAGGAAGAAAAGGTACAAAGGGGAAAGGGAAGTGGCAGGGGTAAGGGAAAGGAAAGAAGGGAATGGAATTAACATGAGAAAATGAAAAAATGGAAACAAAGTCTTTGTAAATAGGGGTGGAGGGGTTGAAGGAAGGGCAGGGGAATGGGGGAAAATAAGAATCAAGATATATTAGATAAAGGTACAAATCTCCAATTATTAATGTCATTATATTATATACCTAAAATGTACCAATAAAATTAATTTTTTTAAAAAAGAAACAAACAAAGGGCCAGGATTTAGCTTTATGGCACCATGCCTGTCCTGCAAGTGCAAGGTCCTGAGTTCAATCCCCAGTACTGGAAAAAGAATAAAAGAAACAAACAAAAAGAAAAACAAAGAGAGAGAGAGAGAGAGATTGAGAGAGAGAGACCTAAATGTAGTTAAATTTTCACCTTATCATTTTGCCTGACATTTGAGCACTTTCAACTGAGCTCCAAAACCAAATGTGCTCCTCAGATTTTAGAAAAATTAGTTTTCACATGCAAGATTGTGTTCATAGAAAATATATTAAAGGGGGCAAAATGTAGGAGGCTTTTTTTCTTTTGACACAGGGTCTCACTATGTACTGTAATTCAGGTTGGCCTTAAACTCTCTATGTAGCCCAGCCTAGGCTTGACTTCACAGTGATTCTCCTGCCTCAGCCTCCTGAGTGCTAAGATTGGAGGCATGTGCCACCACAGCCAGCTTTTAGGAGACTATTTCTATGCATAATGAAACAGAATTTAGCTGGAAGGAACCTAGATATCAATTGGTCTCATATAGCCCAAACCACTTCTTATCCACCTGAAAGTTCACCAGAAACAAACATGAGCATCTCTGAGTGTGGTTGGGAGGGGGGGTGGTAACACCTCCACCCCCACTCCAGGAAGCTGACAAGCCATGGGACAGGGAGGAATTCTGGTAAGAAGGACAATGATAATGGAATTGTAGAGCTACCTCTTAAGGATTTAAGACCTACCAAGATGGCCCAGCCTGACGTCTGGCAACACCTTTAGTGTACTGCAGGAGCCAAGGGAGGTTAAGAGATTAAGTGAAATCATGAGCAACTTAGTAGTAGATTCAAGAATGGAACTCAAGTATTCTGATACCCAGTCTGAGATGCTTTCCATCACAGTGTTATCTATCTATTTTTCTATCTATCCATCATCCCATCCTTTTTTCCTTCCATTCTTCCCTTTATCTACCCCCTTATCTTTCTACACACATGTAATCATCCAGCGGTGTGATCTCTTCTTTCTTTCATCCCTGACAGCACGTGAAACTCTATGAAGATAGGTGAAAGCATCTATTTCCTTTTCTAAAGGTAATGGAAGAAGGGGAGTGGGAAACAGGGCAGCTATTGGATTTTTGTTTGTTTGTTTTGGCTCCTATCTGAGTAAAGAAAAAGATTTTAGTCTATATCACAGCATCATAACAATAGCAGGACCTATGAATTTTTCCAATAGGTAATTCCAGGCTGAAGACAATGTATTTGAAGAACAGCCTAGTGTGCTGCAATATTAAAACAGTAGGCCACTATGGGGGCAATATATCAGCTATTGATGATGAGATTACAGACTCCCACCTCCCAGTATTCTCTCTTCTAGGTCCCAGCACTCAATTTTGCTGCCAAGGAACCCCTGCTGCTGAAGTGAATGTAGGGCCTTGGTGGTGTAAGCAAAGTCTTTTGCTTACATTTGGTGTAAGAACTATTTATAAGTGGCTTTATAAGTACTAGTGAAACCACCTACTTTGATATCACCTTAGGAAGCAAGACCTTAAAATCACTTGCTCAAAGTTAGAAAATCATGTCTCATTTACGTACCTGAATCTAATCATGGTATTTATGCATATGGTTTGTTTATTATATTGAAAGAGCTATTCTCTTCTGCCAAGCCTTAGGGGAACATTAATCAAATTCATTAATTACTTAACATATGGCTTACATCTGAAATATTTTGTCTGAACTTGGGGACTGAATTTTAAGAGGCACATTGGCAAACTAGAATGTGTTTAGAGGGTGGCCAGGATTAATAGTAATAAAATATAATTTACAAAAGCAACACTTATGAGTCTTTTGCTAAGCACATTGTGTGGGTTGTTACTTTGTATCTTTACAGCATTTTACCTTTGGGCAAGCTGAGGATTAGAAAGCTTGGGTTGCTAAGGGTCACACAGTGAGTGACTTAGGCCCTGATGTCAGAACTGAGTTATTAGCCATTCAGTGTTTTGGGAGAAACCTAGGAACTACGTCATGGGAGAAGCTATAAAGAACTGAAGATGTTTGTGCCGATGAAGGAAAGGATGGGAAGATAAGTGGAGGCTAGTTATTGGGTGGCAACTTTTATCTCAGTATAAGGAAGCTCCATCTTTAGAATTCAGCAATCTGGCACAAACTGAAAGACTTTCCTTTCTTAGGAATGGAAGCAAGATTTCAGTGCTAAAATATGCTGAACCTATGAAGTGAGAAAATGGGCCAGAAAGCCAAATTATTGTTTCAATTTCTACTTACTATTTGAAAAACAAAATTAAATGTCTCAAATTCCTATGATTTTTCTTAATTCCTGATTGGATGCTAGATTTAGACTTACCTTCTCAGAATAGTCAACTATCTCCCTTTGTGATGCTGAGTCTTTGGAACTATTGCAGCTCTTAGGTTTGACACTTAGATTCCTACCTCACATTACTGCTCTGAGGATTGAATAAGTTAATATGTGTGGAAGGGCTTTGTAATGGTTGCATGTTTTACAGATGCAAGGGATCAGAAAACAAAAGAATATGTTTTAAGTCCCTGGGATTTTTTTTCTATATAATGGTACAGATCAGCCTTTAAGACTATTGAATCAACTAGACATTTGTTCTAGAATGTGGTCATATATATCCAAGGCTATTACTACTAGTGAATTATATGTATACAATAAGAACTAGTAGTACCGAGGACTTGCTTTCAAACAATTATATTGTTTTCTAATATTAGAAAATTCTTTTTATCTTATGTTTGGAATCTCCCCTCAAAGTCTGTAGTCCAGGCAATCAATATGAAAGATTTCTACCCTTTTTTTTAATTGAACCCAGGGCCTGGCTCATGTTAGGCAAGCACTCTACCACTGAGCCATATCCCCAATTCTTTTTAAATTTTTTAAAAATTTAAGACAAGTTCTCACTGAATTGCTTACACTAGCCTCAAACTTGTGATCCTCCTGCCTCAGCCTCCCAAGTAGCTGTGATTAAAGATTACACTATGCCTAGTGTCTTGGTTACTTTTCTCTCTTGCTGAGACAAAATACCCAACACCCAAAGTTAAGAGGGTAAAGGTTTATTTAGCTCACAGTTCATAGAGGTTTCAGTCCACAGTTGGCTGGCTCCAAGGCAGGGTGTCACATGGCAGAGGCTTTGCCAGAGAAGAAACAGTTCATAGGAGCAAAAGCATCAAGGAACCTTAATAGCCTCTTTCTGCCCCTTTTATCTTATCTAGACTCCAGGGATCAGGGTGGTGCCAAACCAATCAGTAGACTGATTTAGTAGTGACACACCACACCCTTAATCCCAGCATCACACACTCTAGATTCAGCCACCTCTGAGAAAGCCCTATGACCACATGAGGCTTCGGGGGACATCTAGACACAAACCATAAAACCCAGCTCTATTCTTTGATTTTAACATGACTTTTCTTGTCTCTGACCGATCCCTGTCTTTCCTGCTGCTTGGAATATTCTCTGCTATCCTCTTTTCTCCATCTTTCTTTCTCTAGTTAATTTCTGTTCAGCCCTTGGGCCTTGTCCTAGACATAACTTTCTCCAGGAAGCATCCTCTAAGCCTTCCTGTATCACTGGCCTGGGTTAGGATTCCCTGCTCTGTGCTTCTATGGCCTTCTGTACTACCACATCTCTTATTCTTATCTTTCTCTTATAATATATTTATTTTCTTCTATTTTCTCTAGCCTATAATGTCAAGAAATCTAGGGCTGTGCCTGTATTGTTCATGATTGTGTCCTGAGGGGATATAGCAGGATCTGGCTATATCCAGATGTGTGATGTACATACAACACAATACCATTTTTTTCCAATGTGAAAATAGAATTACATTAAGCTAGTGACCTCATCCCTAAGACCTCATGAAGTTAATGTAGCCCTCTTCAAATCGGGTTTCATATAGCTCATTACTGCACATTTTCCCCATTTACTTAAGAAGAACAACATACACCATGCCAGAATTGTTTCCATTTCTGAACAGAGAGAGAAAAGGAATGATCACATCATTCAAGGTTAATATATTACTAAATAAGCAAGTTTGTGATGATGGTTGATGAGTCGTACTTTATGTGATTGAATGAATTTCTTCGACATTTGTATTTGGAATAATTAACGAAACAGAATTTATTATGTAACAAGCCAAAGCAACTATGAAGGTGAGGAAGAAGGCCACTTCCCAGAGCCAGGAATGAAAGAGATGGTCATATCTTCAACCAGAGTACTGATAGTTAATAAATTCAGGTCCCAGTCTTACAATTTGGGTCATAGAAAGGTCAAGTCATAAAAGTCATTTGTGCAGCTGAAAAAAGGAACTGCTCAGTAACTCAAGATTATATTTGGGATGTATCCACAAAACTTAGCCTTTGATATATCTATGGAAGTGTGCTGTGTTTTTTAGAAATGGATTTAACATTCACTATTATTTTTACCACCATAAAAATAATACTCATAAAAATGTAAAAGCAAGTTCATCAGTAACATACAGTTCTATACTCCCTTGCCTAAAAAACTACTACAGGGCCAGGGATTTAGCTCAGCGGTTTCGCCACCTGCTGTGCAAGCGCAAGGACCCGTTCGATCCCCGGTACCAAAAAAACAACTACAAGAGTAGTGAAGAAAAATTGTCAGTTCTTTTTCTCAAATCACAAAATTCTCATATGGAGGAAAGCTATAGGGAATTTTATCAACTATTACTTGTGTTGAAATCACCACCAGTCAGTGTGTAAGTATGTATGTGTGTGTTTCATTAGTTACTAATCCATGTGTGAAACATCCAATGTCTCCTATAAATCTTTTCTTGAGATATTTTATAGCACTACAAATAAAGAAAAACATCAACATCTACTTTTGCAATCTGTCTAATTATAAGTTGAACTGAGTATGTGGAGCATCACTGTATCTGGAACACTATAGTAAGAAAAGTCTCGAATGGAGGGGCTAAATTAAAGTGTCTGCTCATCTATCAGTCCATATAGTGAAGAATAACCAACAGCTGAACATTTATCTGCCATTTTCTTCATGAGTAGAGTAAAAAGAGACACTTCACCTCTCAAGCAAAGACATATTTTCTGAGAATCAACAGTCATAGATAATATTGGTATACATGTACATGAATAAATGTGACTGACTATATATGTATCTATATATCTACTTGGATGTGAAAATTTGAATCTCTTCACCATCACCACTCCCTCCCTGTTTTCTTTTTCAGGAAAGGAGTTTGGATAATTGTTCTTAAATCCTAGTATGTATAAAGTTTGTGAGGATTTATCAGCCTGATTGTTATTGAATTGATAATAATTTGTGAATTAAGCTAGCAATCCAAAATGAAAAATATTTCCAGGTTCAAAATGGGGAAACAGGTGAGAGAAGGCATTATGGAAATGAGAAGTGGGGGAAGGAATCTCTCTGAAATAAAAATATACATATGCATAGTCATGATGTGAAAATTTACAAATGAAAGACCTTCAAAATAATAGTTAAAAAAATGAAGTAAATGAAAATGTGTTGTAAATTAACTCTCCGAAAAAATGAATTACATATATATATATTTTTTGAGGCAGGATCTCCCTTTGTAGTTCAGGCTGGCCCTGAACTCACTATGTAGCCCAGGCTGGCCTCGAACTCTTGGTGATCCTCCTGACTCAGCCTCCCGAGTGCTGGCATTACAGGCATATGCCACCACACCTGGGTGGGTGAATTATATTATTTTAACAGGGGAACTTTGGTTACTTTTTTCCACTTACAGGGTGGGCTGTTCATTTCAAGGGATGTTGTCAGTTTTGTAGGGTATTTATTAACTTGAATTTTAATACAAATAAAAAGAAATACTAAAATATTGAAAGCTGACAAATTTGATTTGCATGAATATGGAACTCCAGAAACACGTTGTCTGAACTCTGCCTGATGTACTGCGACTGCCAGGAAACATTAAAGTAAGAGTGAATGGTCAGTATGAGCTTACATATCACATGTCAGGCTTGGGCAGAATGCACCACTCTTAGAAAATGACGTTGTTAAAAATAAGTGACGAAATATGAGTAGTGCTTTCAAACCCATAAAGGCATTTGGAGGAAATGAAGCATGTTTACAAAAAACAGGCCTCTAAAGTAGAGAAAGGCTTGAGCTCATGCAGAATCTTGCCAAGTAATCAGAGAAAAAGGATTACACAAATTTCCAACAACAAATTCCTTCTGCATTTGCTGAGTACGCACACAGGGCAGGAAGGAAGTGCATCATTAGAACCTGACTTTATCAGACATTTCTTTGGAGGCTTTATAAGCATTTGTTTTCCTATTTTCCCTCATTTAATGCTCTTTCTGAATAAAGCTTGAGAAGTTCTTGAAATGGTCAACAAACTTAAGTCCAAACTTAGAGCCAAAAATCCATTCCTTGACAATGAAAAAGGAGAAAAAATCATCCCAAACTTCCTTGTCACTATCCAAATAAATGTCCTATCTATCATAGGGAT
>NW_028258296.1:22587500-22600000 GCF_053883595.1 Heterocephalus glaber | reverse complement strand
TCTAAGCCAAAAATAAACCATTGGAGTGTTATCCATTGTTTTGGATTAATCTACATCATCACTCCCCTCCACTCGAGAAGATAGGCAAGACATGGTTATAATCATTTTCAAAGTGAACTGAAGACTTTACAATTAACCCTTAAATCAGAGAAGTTACTGTATTTTCTGGTGTTACAGTACTTACCATGAGAAAGAGTGCCACCCTTGGAATATAAAGCCCTTCTACCTTTAATGAATACATTTAATGTATTGGTAAATATAACTGTTATCAGTAAATTCCTATTTAACAGATGGACAAAATAAGGTAGTGAGATTAAATGATTAGCTCATGGCTAATATTTGATTAGAAAGACAAATTTAATCAGAGTTGCCATTTGACTTCCCTTCAGGACTAGAATTAGATTCCAAGTGTTTCTTGACTCCCAGTTCAGAGCCTATTTCACACTGCAGTGCAATATGTGCTTTATGACATGCTTTACAATTCAAAAGAGGAGACAGGGAGGCAGGGGTACCTTCCTCCTAAAAGCACAGAACACAGGATACAAGGTAAGAACCCCATCATTGATAGCATTCCACTCGGGACGAGTACTGTGTCTTTTTTGGTTAGTAAGATAATACAGAAATACCAGCCAATAATAATACAAATACACAAAATGTCCACGATACCCAAGGAATCAAAGAAAGCCCCAAATGACCTAGTCTTGTATGAAACTTGATCATATACCTTGGAGGTCACACAGTTCTCTAAGTCTTTGGGAATACAGGGAAATCAAATTAGGGGCTTTTTAAAAATTGGGGCAGGGGTCATAGAGTGTCTAGTAGCAACCCTGAATAGGTTGGTAGTGTTATAAGTATTATTTTTTTAACTTAGTCACCCAGTTCTCATCAGGCCCAGCCAAACGCCTAACCCGGTTTTGTTTTGAAAAATAATGTCACAAATGTGTCCAGAGCTGGATAAAATGCACAGTAATGAGTTCATTAACATGCCATCTGCATGCAAAACAAGGGGATTCCAGAGGGGGAATCCTCTGGTAGGCCTACTGGAAATCAAATTCCAGGCCAAAAATATGTAAAATGCAACTCAAGGAGAAAAATATTACTGATACACCTTTTCTTAGTCCACGGCAAAGACTGTATGGTTTTTGAAGGCTCCAAAGCCAGCCAGACTCAACCAGTTCCCTCCTCTTTTAAAACATGTTTTACTACTTAAAGGGGGTAACAAAACAATTGCTTTCAGCAGGAGGTGGCTGATGGAGGTTTGTGAATTACACCCATCCCCGTGAAGAGAGGCCTAGCTAAAAACATCAGTGTCAGAAATCCATTTAGAATTGCCTGTCCTTTGAAAATCAGGGCTGTTTATCTGCCTGATTCACTCACTAACAAACCAGAAAACTCAAACCTGCCTCTTCCCCCTCTTCCCACCCCTGCTCCCTCTCTCAAAGAAGTAAAGGATTACATTTCTAGCAGATGTCATTTTAACAAACCAGAAGCAATGTTTCTTCTTACAGGGGTCTCCCAAACTTGATCAAGAACATTTAAGTCTGATTTCTCTTTCTAACGCAATTTTTATTTCACCTCTGCTCTCCCTGACACACCCGTGAAGTGTCACCAAATGCTGTATCACATTAACTTTTAAGAAGTGCCAACACTGCTAATGTCTGAGACCTGATGTTACAGCCTTTCACAGGCTTTGACGTACACAAAAGCATAGTTTGAGTTGTACCATGCTCCAAAACAGCACCCGTACAATAAGGCAGAGGATCTTGGGGACGATTAGTAAAATAAAACAAAGCCACTGAAATGAGGTATGTGACAGGGATGTTTGCGGAGCTTCAGCCAAATTCCCCGCGTTCAGGGAGACCCTAGCCCCTTTACCTCCCTCAAAGAACAAGGCAATTGTTCCTAGCATTGTCTATCCATTTTTTTCAGTGACAGAAATTTCCCCATAGCCTAGAATTTTAGCAGAAAATATTTTCTCTAAATTCCATGAACATCTATTCCTACCTCCAACAGAAAGGAAGGAGGGAAGGAAGGAAAGGAGAAAAGGAAGAAAGGAAGGCAGAAAGGCAGGCAGGCAAAAACCAATTAATACTATTGAGGCTACTGCTTGCCTAGGCTTGATTATTCAGCTCTAGGTACAGAAAGCTAACTGAAAACCTAGAATGTACGGTGGTGGGGTTTGGTCATACTACAAAGTAGGATGACTAACATTATGCACCATGAGTCCTGCAGCTTCACTCCCTAGTGCAAATCTCGCCTACTACCTCTTGTTACCTATCCCAGACTAGCTGATTTCATGAGCTTAGATCATAATATACACTTAAATGCATATTGCCTTGCTATTACTATTGTTACTCAGTAGTTTTTTTGAATCTATAGGTGTGATCTATGCATATTTTTCAGGCCCTTGCAACCCAAGGAAGATATATGTGTATCTATTCATATCCAAGGAGAAGGGTAATTTAGTCTTCAGGCTGATAAAACACACATACTGGCTGTCATCTCATTTTGCACAAATAAAAGATTAAAAGATAGCTTGTACAGGGCCAGTGAGCTGAGATATTCCATGAAAGAACGTAGAAAAATTATGGGCTTTGAGAACTGGTACTTTGGCACCAAAATCCATTGCAGTCAAGAATCTATGCAAGAAAAAAAATCTTTGGTTTAATCTTTATATCAAGATCAAAAAATGTTTTATTGAAGTGGATATATATTTTTCCCTTTTTCTTTTTAATAAAAGCAACTTGGATCTAATGGTGTGTTACAGTAATTTATTTTTAAATTTTGAAATCTTCTTGGACTAGCAATTAATGGAAAAATAAGAAGCATAGCCAACAAATTTTTAAAACTCAAAATTATGTTTGGATGTAATTAAAAGTATAATCTGTTCCATCTGAATACCTCAGTGCTCTCTTATCTTAAAAACAAACAAATATTAGTTCTTTTATAGTATGTATGCTTTTCACATATGCTAGAACATGTAAAAAAATTTATGAAAAGTCATGTTGCCAGCACGCACCACGTGGTGGTGCACGCCTGTAATCTCAGCACTCAGGAGGCTGAGGCAAGAGGGTCACTGCTTGGGCTACAGAGTGAGTTCAAGGCCAGGCTGAACTACAGGATAGTGACACCCTGTCTCAATCCCCTGCCCTAAAGAAAATAAAATTAATAGTCCTGGGTGGGCTGGGGGGTAGCTTGGTAATAGAGTGTTTGCCTAGCATGCAGGAGGCCCTGGATTTGATCCCCAGCACTGAGTGGGCTGTCTTGTGTGTGTGTCCGTGTGCGCCTTATTCCTTTTATGCAAGTATCCAATGGCTTTTACATAATCCAGCTCATTAGCCTTCTACGTGGTTTGAGCCACAGTTTATTCCGATTTTAAATCCACTATTTACTAGTTTGTGTGGAGTACTGTATATCCACTTTGCTTTCTGAACTAAGATTATTAAAGTCTTGCTCTGTTTTCTTGTTCCACTTGTGGGTGGAGTTGTTACCAAGTTATACTTACTCATCATGAAGTAGTTGAGAGTTCTCAAAACTCAGAAGACACCTTTTAGAGCAAGGCTGAAGTATGAAGCCATCTAAATGAGTTAACATTTCAGGTAGGGAAACACAATGCTTTAATTTCTTAAGGGAAAAAAACCTAGCTGTAGCTCATGAAGTATATCCTTGTTGCAGTCTAACAATTTACAAGGCAATTCTACCAAAATATCCGAGTTCAAACAGCAATTCTGGCACTTTTGGCCTTATTAACAGCGTCCTCCCATGTTGGAGGCTGAGACAAAAGAAAAATATGATACTGATCCTGCTCTATTCAAAATTATGATAGTTTGTTCATCGTGGACTTTTTACATTCACTTTGTTTTTTAAAAACACTGCATTAAAAAAACATTAATTACTGAGTTCTTGGCACACCCTTACATTTACACCCCAAGCGGGTGCCCACTCACTTTAGTCTTGCCTTACTTAATAAATCACCCCTCTAAACTTCAATTACCTCATCTTAAGCAATAATAATAATTAAAAGGATTACTGTGAGGACTGAGATTGCATGTGTAAGTACTTGTTCATTGTAAGTAGCAATGTATAAACACATTTACGAAGCTTATGTAACACACTATATTTAAAGACACAAAGTTTATGGCAAGTGTTAAGTCTTATGATTGATGACAGAAATTAAATCAGAGGCCTTAGAGGAAAATGCAGAATTTGACATACTCATCTCTACCAAATCTAATCTAAATAAAGAAAAAGGTGTACAATTACAGCCAAGCTATCAATTTCCTTTCCAGGTTTCATAATTAATCTTCATTTGTAAATTGTTTGCCCTCAAATTTTTCTCTTTAGTTTCTAAACATTCCATTCAATAAAAATGAAAAATTAATTTAGGGAGGAACTCTTCAATGCTTTCAAAACTGCAGCTCAAATAACACAGGTTAGTGTATATAAATATGAAAGTTGTTTTTGAAAAAGTTGAGGATGTTAAACCTTTTGATTCAAAGTAGGGGGATCTTTCTGGGGCAAAGGAAGGTGAGATGCCTCCTGTTCTTGTGAACTAATAATTGTTCCCAAGCTGGTTAGAATGCAGTGCTAATTGCATTTTTAAAACACCACCTCTGAACTCCTCTCCTCTCAGGATCTTACATCAATGTTGCGCATTTTCAATGAAACCTTTGCACTTCACCTTTCTCACTCAACAAATCCTGAACTTCAGATACACAGGAAGCATTTGGTTCGGATCCCTCCTGCTCTCCCCAGCAGCTCTGGTTCTGGTGGCGGTTTGATGCTAATGTCTAGCAAAGAATGAGCTGCCCTGTTTCTGAGGGGAGATGGTTCAAATCAGTACTTGGGCAGCTCAGCTCAGGCTTGTCCATTCTAAGAGAGTCATTAAACAACTTTCCAGTGTCATTCAAAGAACTTATAACAGAATCAATTGATTTTCATCCATGCTTTCTATTAGTTGAGACTTAGGAGAGAGAATAGCCCTGTTTACACAGCTGTAACATGTCAGGACCTGTAGTACATTATTGGCTTGAAGTCTCCAACTGGCGGTCCATTCTCAGCAGAATCAATCTGAGCTTGAAAACATTCCCTCTAGGAAACATGCACATATCTACCAGCATAAAGCCCTTCTTGTACAACTAAAAATACTATTCACTTGAGGTAAGTTCAAGTTCAGCTTCCAAAAATCGGCCCTGACTTGTTATTGCTCTCAGCACGTTCACACTGGGAGTGGAGGGCTACAAATGCCTCTTCACTAAGTAGTCCACACGGGTGGATGTGTGACACTGCGATACTTCTTGGATCTTAGGCTTGGCGAGCGGGAGTTGCTGGCTGTTTAACATGCGTTCAGAGCATTGCCAATCTAAAATGGCTGCTCAGTAATACTTTAATTGCAGTTTCATGGAAACAAATTGCTATTTAACTGCAATAAGCATTTCTGTGACTTGGCTGGACTGACAATAGGTGAGTCTTAGTAACAGGAACTTGTAAATGAGTCTGTTTCCAATGGCCTCTTGAACTGAGTGATAGACACAAAATCACCCAGGATTGTTCTCCCCTGGGAAGGAGTCTTTGGAAATCCCATTCTCAATTTAAAAACAATTATTTTAGGCTACATGGAAACTCTTCACTAGGCTCTTGATATACAGCGCTTAGATTCTAGTATTTGTTATATAATTTATTGGCCCTAATATTTTATATAAATAGTGTTGCACATAGAATCTTATTATATTGACATTTAAAGTCATTTAGATTTAAGAGCTTCATTTTAGATGATTAGTTGTTTCAAATATCAATGTTAATAAGAAAGAATTTAAATGTAGTTAATATTAAGAGGACGACAATTTCTCACGCTTCATTTTGGTGTGACAATTGTCTCATTTTGTATTTTATAAGACACTAGTCTGTGTTAAACTATTTCCAAATAAGTCATGAAGAGCTGGAAATAGTTTCTGTGGCAAACAATTTGGTTTGGAGGCTTCGGGCTCCCCTGCTTTGCAGGGTATGTAAATCTAACCAGACAGTTAAGATAGGTAAAAAAGCATTAAACCCTTTTAGAGGACAATCTTTTTACAAAATTGTTTCATTAGCAAGAATGACAATTTGCATGACTGAGACATTTATATGTATCATAAACATAATTTTTTATCAGGACTTCACAAAGCTCAATAACATTTGCTTTTATTTTTTTAAATTGTACTTGCTAGTAAGAACTGGGGGCCCTCTTGCTCCATGATGTGGTTAATACTAAATTAAGTCCTTTCAGAAGAGCAAGGAACATCTCACTAAGAACATCATAAATACAATGGATAAAAGGTGGGTAAGCCTGGAGATTTTTTTTTCCTAAGCAACGTTGGGGATGGGGGAGGAACTGCACAATCACTGCTCACATCAGAATAAACTTGAGTGTTTTTAGTAGCTTTCTATCCACACAGAGCATCCCCATTAGAGCGGGTTTTATTGTTTGAAATGCCTCTGGTTTCAAGAAAGTGTTTTACCTAAAGCAAGACTACTACTTAAATATGTTCTATTGTATATTCATAGCTCCATTAGTCCTTCTCCAATTTAGCACATCAAAGAGAAGGCTTCATCACTTGCATGTGGATTATACTAACATGAGTGACATTTGTAATCTTATAGGTCTGCAACTTAAGAAATGCTTTTAGGAGCTCCTTATTAAATACACAGCACTGTTTGAGGAACCCGCCATATAACAGTTCATTTAAAGTCTGTAATGACCCTTGTGGTCCACATCACTAAATGCCACACAGTATTACTTACTAAGTTATTAACCACCTCTTTTGAATAGGGACACAAGTCCTTATGCCCAAAAGAATATAGAAGATGCTTACAATCTTATTAACACATTTCCCCTTTTACCATCCAGAAGAGTCCTTTAGAGATCCTTTAGAAAGTATCTTGCAAAAAGAAAATATCTATATATCTATATAGATGTCTATAGATATAGATATATAGACAAGTTTGGAGAAATTCCCCAAGGATCTAACTCAAAACAGATAGTGTTACATATGTGATTTTCTTCATTTTACTTTTCTCTTCGCATTTTTTTTTTTTTTTAATTTCTGACAGAACAATTCACTTTAACACTACCTTTAAATTCTACTGCAGGAGGTTTGTAGTTTGAGAAACTGATTTTTCCTCCTGGCCTGGAATCTCGGAAAACAGGAAGTGAGCCCTGAAGTTCTCAAAGGGAAGCTAACTGTTTGGCTAAGATGTGCTGAGCTATATACATCTCTCCATGTCACCTACTCCTGTTCTCTTAGAAGAGGATCTGTACGAGGAGCCACTCTAGATCAAAATACATAAAGTACCACTTTGAAGGCCAAGCAGAAGTATCAGTATAGACACGCCTGGTTTCATTAGCCTGTGACAGAAGCTGCAGCTGAGGGTTGCTCATATGCAAGGAGCCTGTACAGTCCCAGCATCCAGGCCTATTTAGTTTTTCCTCCTTCCAGCCCCAGCTGTGAGCCCACTGAGGAAGCACTGGACTCTGTGCTTCCTCAGGGCACTGTGCAGGAGATACAGGTGCTGCTTCAGGACTCTGCTGCCTGGGACTAGCAACTGTCTCAAGAACACCACCAAGTGAAATTGGAATCATTCCCCAACAAATATACAGAAAGGCAGTCAGTACTGGGAGTGTAAGAATGAAACAAAACAAACAAATCTTACAGAACACGAGTCTAAATTCTCACCAGGAAACGGCTGCTTTACCTGTCGAAGGTGGACGATCACCATACAGAGCTTTGAGCCCTACTACACTGGAGCTCCGAACTGTGCACAGGTGTGGTTTAGAAACACTATTTCCTTCCAAAGCTATAAAACTGACAAGAGGACAAGATGGCTGTGCCATACTCTTTAATACACAAGGATTTCCTATTGAGAAAAAAAGAATAAACAAATAGCTACAGAATCCAACAACTATTTATGTATAAACACAAAGAGTCACTGTAAGAACTGTAATGAAGCACTGTTAACAGAATATTCTTAACTTACAAAAAGAACATTGCTTGGTACCCCTGCCAAAAATGGCACAGTTAAGTAATCTGAAAAATAGCTCAATGGCCCATAGCTAAATACAGATACCACCTCCCTCACCCCTCAGATTTAAAGGCTTGTTATAGAACAGAATCCTAAAATTTTTCTGAAATAAAGAGAAAAAGCAGTGCTTAAACCCAAACTCCATTGAATAATTTTTCTTTTAAGTTTTTATTATTTAAATACACCATACTAGAGCAAATGTCTCTGAAAATATCACAAATAAAAGATTTTTTTCTTCATTCAGCAAATTAGAAGTAGGGGGAAGTTTCTACACAGTAGCTGCTATGAGCCTGATTTTTTTTTCCTCTTTTTCCCTTCTTTTTTTTTTAATCTTTGCCATGGGAGTAGCAACATTAGGACAAAAACACTTACATGCATACATACATTGTATTTTACAGAGATACAATAAAAGTGTTTGTGATAGAATATCACAAAAGCCACATCTCTTTCCTTTATCTCATGTTCAGTTTTGATTGAAACACATTTCCTTACAACACTTAAATATACAAAGAGCAAATAGAATGTTGTTAAGGTAAAACACAGGGTACAAACTCTGGCCAGTGCCCTGCTAATTGTTAATGAGGGTAGAAAGCAGATTTGAACGCTTCTTTTAATTAGCTTCATTAGTCATTTCCCTCCCCCTAAGCTCCCTCCCCCCTAAAGATGTCCTCTGGTGGATCTTTTTTCATTTTCTCTACAGTCTCCCATTAGCCCAGGTTCATGGAGTCCTTAATGTTCATATTCAGTCATTTTAATACACCAATAAATGCGAGAAGGGCAGTCAGGACTAAAGAAGGTGCAATGGCATGGAGCTGGCACTGGTGCTAGCTACAAAGGTGACTTGTCTACTGAAGACACATGGGGTCCACCTGTGATGAACAAAATCTGAGATGAAGGCACGCATTCTGCATTACTCTGACCTTTTAGCAGACCTGCAAGAAATAAAAATGGGCATCTTAGCTAAAATGCTAAATTTGAGAGATATTAAACTCAAACATGACTGCTTTTGTCTTCTCCACATTCACTAATCTTCTTTTATTAGATTACTTTCCAACTGTCACTTGATGGAGCCTTTCTATGCTACTTACTCCGGCTAAAGTGAAGGACTAAAGCAGAACATTTTCTGCAGTTTTACTAGCAGAGAAAATGAGACAGTAAATGGACTTGCAGAAAGTTTCTGATGTGAAGTTCTATAAGGAACTGCTTAACTGTTAAAACAAGTTTGTCTCCAAAAGGAATGAATTACCGCTTCCCTCTTAGCGGGAGCCTGAACTTTTTAACTAGGGGGCCATTCGGAAGCCAGTCTTCACCAAGGAAGTTCCGGGCTAATGTGCTCAAGTGTGTAACTTAAACTGCCTGCGTCTATTTTCTCATCTTTGACGTAGGGAGAAGGTGGCTATTACGGTGATTACTTAATATATATGGGAGGACTTTCAACAGTGCCTGCCCCTTAATGAAAGCTGAACAAATACTGTATCATTATTATCCTGCTATCCTCATGTGATGTCTCTCCATCCATGTTGGTCTTTACCTGTAGGGGTGTGTGTGCATGTGTGTGTGTCTGAGTGTGTACGTGTAAAAAATTACATGTTCAAATATTCAAGATTAAGTCACTGAATATCTCCTATCTGCTATGTCACTTAATGTTATATAAACACTGTAAACATAGTACAGGAATCAAGACATGTACTGTGTTAATGACTTGTGACAGATTAAAGAAAACAGTTCTACACAAATCTAACTTCAACATCTGAAGTCAGAAACACCAATCCACACAGCCCTCAAATAGAATCTGTTTGCAATTACCAAAATGAAATAATACATATTAGGGTTTTATGGTTTTTAAATGACATTCTGAGCTTCCCAGGAAGTTCTCGTCTCACCCTTTCTCTAACTTACTAAAAGCCTGAAGTCTATTAGGAACTGCAACCCCCCACTTCCAAGCTAATTAAAGTGGTGGAGGCTTAATTCCCCAGAGTAGAAGCTCAGTGTGAGAAAGGTAATTTGTCTGTCCAGAACAAAGATGCGGCAGCAGCCAGCAAGCATATTTAATAAATGAGCATCAAATGTCCTCTATGATGGACACACACACCACTAATTATGTAACTATGTGGGAACTGCGGAGTGATATATATAAACTGGAAGGTTTGCTAAATTTTCCTCAGACTAAAGAGATACACTGAATAGCATAGATAATGCTTGATTGCCCCATCATACTTTTGAATGGAAGGAAGGATTCCAGAGCAGGCAGCAATCTACAAAGGAAAAAATTAACCATGATTCCTGATTTTTGTAACATTCTAGAAAGGAACATTCTCTTAAGGCTAGCCAAGCCCTCTTTAAATGATATAGGCTATAAAATTTTGTAGATGTCTTGTCCAAACACCAGCGGCCTCACATTTCAGTCACTCTGTAATCTGAGATTGTAATCATTCTATGATTGAAAAGCTTAAAATTATTTTTCCTCAAAATATACAAAAGCCAATGATGCAGAACAACAACTGAACTATACACCTCCAACCCTGAAACAAATTTCAGGAGAATGAGAGCTTAAAAGGACCAGATGATGGGGGCTTACACTTCCATACAACTAACTGCCTTTAAAGAAGGGACACACAAATAATCAACTCATTATTTTTAAGACAGAGGATGCTTGAGTATATTTACTATGCATCACGCTCTAAAAATGTAATTGGTTCTGTGACTAGAAGGGAAGCGGTCAAAATAAATGTCCAATTTTCCCCACCGAAAATATGGAGAACGAGAGAACAGAAAATAATAAAATGGAGCTATCTGTCATTTCTCCCCATTTCATCTCCAGAAAAGAAACGCCACGGGGTTTTGAAAGAATAATTTTAAAACATTCTCCAGGTCCAAAAAGCAGTTTATGCTCCACCAGGAAGTGTGTTTTCATTAACTCTTCCCCCTTGCCCTCTCATTAATACCACTCTGGACCCTGTTCAGCTTGGCCAAAACCTTTATTTACAAAAACAACCTTGTGAATTGACTGTGCTCATGGCGAGGTGAGCACTAAGGGCAAAAATGTGAGACATTTATGCCAACAGGGAAATGTTCTTAATTAACATCACCCTCAAAACATAGCTTCTCACCAATGTCTGACAAGAACATTTCCTTAAGTCGTATTTCCTTTGTCTTTTAAGAGCCATTAATTTTTGAAGGCCACCTGTCTGTTTTTTTGGCTTCCAATATTAAGAAACATATACAAGTAGGTTCTTATTTATGTTCTAAACTACATTTTATGTTCCATAATGAACAGCCTACCACTCCCATCCTAAACTGAAAACTATGAAAGACACAATACACATAATCTCACAAACACACTAAATTTTTCTCCACTTTTCCTTCCTAACACCTCTACATTTACATCACCTTGTACTCTGGAAGAGAGTACTTCGACCCTGTTCCTATCTCTTAAAAGTCCTTTGCACTTAGTCCCTTGCCAACACTGCTGTTGCCTGGATTCAGTGTATTCCAGCACAGTGTATTCAGTATTCCAGCACATCCTCCACCTCCTCTCACCATCCTTCAACTCTCACTGTGCATGTTGGTGAGCTGTAACTACCATTTTCTATACTTTTCTAGGTCAGGAAAGAAACGGTATAAAACCAGTATCATAACGAGACAAGAACATAACTTAGGTGGGGGAGGGCGGGGGTTTAGGCTTTTACATTAAAAAAACAAATGGTTGGTGGGAAAGAGGTCCACCATTTTATTCCTAGTACTTTTGTTGAGTTTTGTTACCAAGTATTACTACGAATGGCTTTGCCTCTATTTCCAAATGCTATCTCAAAATACGTATAGTTACCTATTTATTGTTCTCAACTCTGTACTGTCGATTCACCTCATTAAAATCCAAACCATAAAAATCTGTAAGTATTTATATGTACTGGCACTCCTAAAAGAAGCTTGAATCACCAGAGACTGACTGGTTAATTTGCAATAAAAAATAAGATTTTTATTCTTCAGATAGTTCTTCTATGTTCTTAAGATAGTTCTCCCATATAATAAATTAAATAGAACTGCATATAGTTTCATATAATTAACACTTACTAAATAAAGAATACATTTAAAATTACTCCATAAACCTGAGCAAGGGAAAAGGATGTGTTTGAGCATTAAAATATAGCAGGATGATTTTAAATGCTTAAAAAGTTTTCAAATATGTCACTTTCCCCCTGCACAGCAATAAAAAAAATGCATTCCAAAAGACAAAGGAGTCTAATATTTTCCCTGAGCCTTCTGAAGCTTGCTAAATTCCTATTTGCAGATAAATGTTGTTTTTTTGTGATCCTTACAACAGACATTAATGAAGTTCCTATTGTAAATCCATAAAGAATTACCAAGTGAAGTGTGCACTTTTTGTTTCAATGCAATAACTCAGTGCTGTGTGATTGCCTGGGTTAATGATGAAAAAGTCAAAC